>NC_043711.1:24808755-24839747 GCF_006229205.1 Suricata suricatta | reverse complement strand
GTGTGTGTGTGTGTGTGTGTGTGTGTGTGTGTGTGTGTGTGTGTGAGAGGGAGACGGGGGCGGGGGGGGGGGAAGGGGAGGGGGAGGGGCTGGAGAGCAGGGGAGGGGCAGAGAGAGAGAGAGAGAGAGAGAGAGGGAATCCCTAGCAAGTTCTGTGCTGTTAGTATGGAGCCCAACGCGGGGCTCAATCTCACAAACCGTGAAATGATGACCTGAACTAAAACTAAGAGTCAGAGGCTTAACCAACTGAGCCACCCAGGTACCCCCAAACCAGAATAATCTGATAGGATAAATAAAATATTTCCTATAATAAACGATTTGTTATATGACTTTGCTTATTATAATCATTATATTTTTCCCTTGTTGCTTTTTCATATGCAGATATATAAACAATCCATGCAAAATCTTTTGCCCACGCCCACAAAATCCCATTACACCTTCAACTTGCGGGATTTCTCACGCGTCATCCAGGGCTGCTTACTCATTGAAAAAGACGCTGTGGAGAGCAAGCACACCATGACCCGCTTGTTCGTGCATGAAGTTCTCCGGGTGTTTTATGACCGTCTCGTTAATGATAATGATCGATACTGGCTGTTCAATTTAATCAAAGCTGTTATAAAGGATCATTTTAAAGAATCATTTGATGGTGTCTTTTCACATTTGAAGAGACAGAATGCACCAGTGAGTATGTTTAGTGATTGTACACATATTCAGTTAAAACAGTACAATAGCATGAATTGTTACAATCAACTTAGCTTTAAAAAAATACTGTTGCTTCTTAACAATCATATTCTTTTCACTTTCCTTGGTAATAGGTATTTATTTTGAGAAGATTTGTCTTCAGACAAATTATGTAACATAGAAGTTATTTAAGTAATAAAACCTTATATGATAGGGATTAAATGATACAACAAAAGTATTTAACACGGTGACCATCCTTTAGTACTACTCAATAAATGAGAGCCACTCAGAATGAATTGTCTAGGCTTTTGGGGGGAAAAACATAAAACAGAAAAGTTTGTTCTTTTTATTTTTGAGGATATAATATAATTTCAGGTGTTAATTTTACAAATATATTATTTACTACCCTATTTGAAAGAATTAATTGATAATCATCCTTATAACATGGACAAAACAAAACCTTATGTAATATTTCATTACATTCATTTTATAAAATGTTGAATTTCGTAACTTGTTGATTTTCATTCTATAGATCTCTGAAGAGGACTTGAGAAATCTCATGTTTGGCGATTATATGAATCCTGATCTTGAAGGAGATGACAGAGTTTACGTTGAAATTTCAAATATTCATCATTTTAGTGACATTGTGGAACAATGCTTAGATGAGTACAATCAAACTCACAAAACAAGAATGAACCTTGTTATTTTTAGGTACCTACATTTGGTATTCATGGTGGAAATTGCTATTTATAAAATTTTTCTGTGAAATATTTAAAGTATACCAAAAGATATAAAGAAAACTATGATGAGTAATCTTGTACAGATCATGTAACTTGAGACATAAAAGATAGAAATTGATTTGAAGTCCCTTGTGTAGTCAGTGCTCTCTCTCTCTGCACCCCCGTCATATCCTGCAAGAGTAAAAGGAAACTCGTGTCATGTGCTTTTCACTACACGTGTGAGTTCCTGAACATATATGCATAGTCTTATTTAGCATTTAATTTTTTAAGAGTTTTTTCTTTTTGTTTTTTTGGGAGAGACACGGAGCCTGAGCAGGGCAGGGGCAGAGAAAGGGAGACACAGAATCCAAAGCAGGCTCCAGGCTCCGCTCTGATCTGTTAGTACAGAGCCCGATGCAGGGCTTGAACCCACAAACTGTGGTATAGTGACCTGAGCTGAAGTCAGACACAACTGACTGAGCCACCCAGGTGCCCCTTATGTTGCATGTTTAAAACTTAAATAATATCATACTGTCTATATTCATCAGATTTTTTCCTGTATTGTTTGTGAGAATCACAACAAATGAGTTTTTACTGCTAACACAATGTGGTCATTCTTCTGAGACAGACTTGTAGGTGACTTCCAGTTTTTGCAATTACAAAAAAAGATGTGAGTATTCACATCTCTTTGGGTATACATGTTAGAATTTCTCTAGCTTATATTTCTAAAAGTGAAATTATTATGTCATGGTATGTAAGGGTCTTCTATTTTACCAAGTTTTGCTGACATATCTTCAAAAATGATTATTTAAGAGCTTTCATTGTCCTTCAAGGATTGCCAGACTTGGTAAGTTTTGCCAGTTTTGCCAGTCTAAAGGAGAGTGGAATGGTATTTCATTGTGGCTCCAATTTTAATTTCCCTAATTATTAGTGAGGCTGAGTGTCTTTACAGAATTTGTTAATTTTATGGATAACCAATTTTTCCATTTCTCACATAGAAATCCTACTATTAAAAAATTGAAGAGGGGTACCTGGCTGGCTCAGTTGGTAGAGCATATTACTCTTGATCTTGGAGTCGTAGGCTTGAGCCCCACATTGGGTGTAGATATTACTTAAAAATAAATCTTTACAAAAAGTAGATTAAAGAGATGTTTTCAACAAAAACAATGATATGCTTTCAGTATAAGTAGTTATAATTGCATTTTATTTCTATAATTTGTATATTACACTTCTTGAATTTGTACTTTCGTTTTCCTTTGCATCAGATGATTCCATTGTAATGTCTTTTGAAAAACAGCACTTTTTGATGATTAGCTCTTTAAAACTGGGATAGTAACATGGGATAGCAAAGTTCATCCTTCCAAGAATATAAAATAATAGTTACCTGTAACTACACATTTACATTCGTATTTTCAAGCATAGTAATACTGATATTTCCTAGGTATGTATTGGAACATTTATCACGAATATGTCGAATTCTAAAGCAGTCAGGTGGAAATGCTTTGCTTGTTGGACTTGGAGGCAGTGGTCGTCAGTCTTTAACTCGTCTGGCTACATCCATGGCAAAAATGCAGATTTTCCAACCAGAAATTTCTAAAAGCTATGGTATGAATGAATGGAGAGAGGATCTGAAGGTAAAATTATGGAGAAACCTAGTGTCTAAAATAGTATCAGAGCTGTGAAGAGACAGCCAACCTGTATGGTTGTGTGCTGACCACGCTGGTGATGATAATATTTTCCATAGAGCAGTGACTGTATGCGCGGAGCGCTGTCCTACGTGCTTTAGGTACGTGAGGTCATTCTGTGGGCACGACAGTTCAGCGAAGCAGGTGTGGTTTCGTCTGTTTTACTGATGAGGAAACAAGTTGAGGGAAGGTATCCACAGCAGAGCAGGATTTGTCATTTGTCTTTTCCACTGAGGCTGCTAATTCTGTCTTTATTCTAGTTCAGAGAGGTCTTATTTCCGGTAAATGTATGTTTTCCAGCAGATTGTTAAATATGAACCCTGATGATGATGATGTCAGTAATGTTGTACAATTACTGTTGCTTTCCCAGTAACCAATAAAATACTGGGGTGCATCCCTGGGGCTTCATCCTCACGTGCCTCACCTCCCTCACAGAAGTGGAAAGAGGTACTACTCTAAAAGAGTGTCATTATCAAAAGAAGGGAAAGGAAGGGAAAGCAAAAACAACAGATGTGTACCATATTCTGCTTACAAGTGTATTTTTATTTTAAGGTTCTATTGAAGAATGCAGGCATGAAGGGCCAGAAGACAGTCTTTCTAATCACGGATACGCAGATTAAAGAGGAAGCTTTCCTGGAGGATGTTGACAGTGTGCTCAATACTGGAGAAGTACCTAACATTTTTGCTGCCGATGAAAAACAGGAAGTGATGGAGGTAAATGCTTTTCAGGGGGTGCCTCTCCCAGCCCAGAAATGTTCTTATCTAGCAACTCTTTCTCTGCTCTTCAGGATAAGTTGGGCTTCTGAATAGGATTTTGGTAATTAAAAGCTTAAAAGTATATTATTTTAATGTATCTATTTCTGGTAAACTTCAAATGGCTTCTACTACAGTTATGAGATAGAATTTTTATAATTCCTTTTTTTTGTAATGATGGCAATTTCATCTCATTGATCTTACTTAGCATTGATCCTACTTAGCATGAGTGATATTTTAAATCACATCTTAGGGTTACAGTGATATGAAAAATATAGCTTTGAAACACTGATTGACTAGCTCTTATGGTTTACCACTGGTTAACAAGTGTTTTTAAAGCCCTAGTAAAACTGTTTGTCTTCACAATTCTGACATATCTAAGCATCATGCTTGTGATTTAATTGACAAAAAAAAGACAGTTGTGAAGTGCCGACTACTTTTGATGTTCTGTGCTTCTACCCCGATTTCTAATATCTCCCTACACAAGATCTCGGCTAGCGTTTTTTTCTTTCTTGTTGCCATAACTACTTTTACCCATGGACTATATCACTCATAGCTGGATGCTTTATTCCAGTTTCCAGCAATAGCATGTGGAGTAAAACGGATTCACCCTAGTACTTAAAGCACCTCCTTTTCTCATGTATGGAGTGGAGCTAGTATATACATGGTAGTTTCTCCTACATAGAGTTGTTGTGAGGTCTGTAGGTCAAATGAAATGAAACACTTAGGGAGCATCAGGTACTTAGAACACCCTCAATAGATGATATATTACCACTTTGTGGCCTGGTGGGGGCTGGGGGTGTGGTGGAGAAAAGGAATAAAGATCCCAAATTCTTTCCTTTATCTGGGTAATGTCAAGGGTGTGGCCAAGATTGCTGGAAAAAATGGTAATTTTCCGAATTCTTAGGATACATTCATCCCCTTTATGCTCATGCAAGAAATAGTCACCCTTGGGAAGTGAGAATTCCTAAGCTTTGCTAAACTTTCCTGCTCACTTTAGCTATCTACAAAACTTTTTCATTGCTTTAGTATTTTGTTTGAAAAGATAGATAAAATTGATAAACCTTTCTTTCTTTGAAAAGATAAACAAAATTGATGAACCTTTTTTTTCAGGATTGGTTTAACATTTTTAAAAATTTAAATCTAACTTAGTTAACATATAGTATAATAATAATTTCAAGAATAGAATTTAGTGATTCATCACTTACATGTAATACCTAGTGCTCATCCCAACAAGTGTCCTCCTTAATGTCCCTCATTCCTTCCACCCTTCCCTCCACCCAACGCCGTCCATTTGTTCTCTGTATTTAAGACTCTTTTATGATTTGTCTCCCTCTCTGTTTGTGATCTGAGCTGAAACCAAGAGTCAGACACTTAACTGACTGAACCACGAAGGTGCCCCTTACTTTTCTATTTTAAAACACTTAAGGAAAGGTATTAAGCAGGCTGTGTTGTAGCCTATGAACAAGTAATATATTGTATCATTTATCTTGAATATATCATAGATAAGCTGCTATATAACGATTGCCACTTCAGATAGCTGTGAAATTAGGTGATTAACTAGTTGTTACTTAACCTTCTACTTTCTGTATAAGTCTAATTACATGAAACAGAAGTTGGTGTTTTGATTTTTTACTTTGCTTCTCTGTTTTGAGTGTCATTGCAACTACTGTATTGTAAATGATGGAAAATAATTGCGTATGTTAAAAAAATATGAAACTTTATAAAGTAAAAAAAGTACTTAAAATTTTTAAATTAAAAAAAAATAAAAAATAAAACATCAGCATGAAGCAAAGAGAAACAGGGATGCATTTCAGGACTCCTGAGTTCTGACTATGGCTATCTTTGTGGATAAATTGTTTGGTGTTCCTAGACTTGGAATATGAAGTAAAGAAGTTCTTAAGGCACTGTTGGATCATACCACAAAAAAAATACTGAGGCAGTGATTCCTATCAAAATAACACCAGCATTCTTCACAGAGCTAAAATACACAATCCTAAAATTTGTATGGAACCAGAAAAGACCCCAAATACACAAAGCAATCCTGAAAAAGAAAACCAAAGCTTGAGGCATCACAATTCTGGACTTGAAGCTGTGTTACAAAGCTGTAATCATCAAGACAGCATGGGACGAGCAGAGAAACAGACACATAGGTGAATGGAACAGAAGAGAGAACCCAGAAGGGGACCCAGAAATGTATGGCCAACTAATCTTTAACAAAGCAGGGGCAAATATCCAATGGAAAAAAACCAGCCTCTTCAGTAAATGGTGCTGGGGAAACAGGACTACGACATGTAGCAAAATAAACCTGGACCACTGTCTTACACCATACACAAAAATAAACTCAGATGGATGAAAGACCTAAACCTAAGAATGGAAGCCATCAAACTCCTAGAGGAGAAAGCAGACAACAACCTCTTTGACCATGGCCACAGCAGCTTCTTGCTCAACACGTCTCTGAAGGCAAGGGAAACAAAAGCAAAAATGAACTATTGGGACTCATCAAGATAAAAACATTTTGCATGGCAAAGGAAACAATCAGCAAAAGTAAAAGGCAAATGACATATCAGATAAAGGGTTATTATCCAAAATCTATAAAGAACTTATCAAACTCAACACCAAAAAAACCCCAAATCATCCAGTGAACAAATGAGAGAGAGCGAGCACAAGCAGGGAAGGGGCAGAGAGAAGGAGAGACAGAATCCAAAATAGGCTCCACACCATAGCACAGAGCCCAGTGCCAGGCTCAAACTCATGAACAGTGAGATCATGCCCTGAGCTGAGATCAAGATTCGGATGCTTAACCAACTACACCACCCAGGTACCCCCAAACAGGGATTTCTTATTCACCACATTCAGTTCCTTCTTACAATCTCATTCATATTTGACATCATTCATTATTCTTTCAATTTTTTATTTTTATTTACTTTGAGGGAGAGAGAAAATCCGAAGCAGGCTTTGTGTTCCGACAGCATGGAACCTCACACGGGGCGTGATCTCACAAACCGTGACATCTGTTCTTTAGCTTGCATTGGGGTTCACTCTTTCTGTTGTACATCTTATGCGTTTCGACAGATAAGTACTGATGTGTGTTTGCCATTAAGTGTCATACGGGATAGTTTCCCTGACATAAAAATGCGATGAGTTACACCTATTTATGTCTCTCTTCCTCCCTTGAACTCCTAGCAACCTGTTGGGTTTTTATGGTCTCCATAATTTTAGCTTTTCCAGAATGTTATGTAATTGGAATCATACAGTATGTAGCTTTTTAGACTGGTTTCTTTCAGTTAACAATCTGCCTTTAAGTTTCTTCCATATCTTTTTAAGGCTTGATAGCTCATTTATTTTTATCACTGAATGATATTCCATTGAATGAAATTATCACAGCTTATTTATCCATTCACCTATTGGAGGACATCTTAGTTGCTTCCAAGTTTGGGCAGTTATGAATAAAGCTGCCGTAAAACTTTGTGGGTTTTTGTGTGGGCATAAGTTTTCAATTCTACTTTCCCTTGATGTTATGAAATTTCACTCCATTTATCTAAATTTTTATGTAGCTACTCATTTTCTTACACCCCTAAATCAGTCCTGTTCACAAAATATTTGTGTGTGTTGGCGGAGGTGGGGGACGGTATCACTCTCTCACAGACAGCTTATTGACCTAGAAACATTAACCATTATTTCTATGTAAATAACCCCCACACTTATATTACCATCCTGGCTCTTTCTCAAACTTCTGTACTGATGTTATCACCATGTATTACCTTTCTCTATTTACATGTCCCAGTATTAACTTAGACTTCATGCAAGTAGACCTTCTGAACATAATTTCATAGACCAACACTGATCATAATAATCATAATTTGAGAATTAGTCAGAATGCATATACAGAGTCAATTTATAATTTTCCATGAAGATAGATATCACATAAAGCAGAACATATCTATAATAGAGAATTTTTTGAGAAATTAAGTCCTTGCAGTAGCAACAGAAATTATATGATCATTATGACCATTCCTTATATCTACTATAAAAATTTTTTTTAAATCTATTTATAACGTAATTTATCGACTATGAAATTTTTTGTGCTCTGAACAAGGAGAAAGGTAGGATATGAAATAAAAGCTAATAGTTAGCTATGCATGTGTTCATGTGTAATAATGCATTTGATCCTTCAACAACCTTCTGATATAGGTACTCTTTCCCCCATTTTACAGATGAGGAAATTAGGTTACAGAGAGGTTAAATAACTTGCCCCAAGGTCACATACGTGATAAGCTGCAGGCTGTGGCTTGAATTCAAGAAATTTGGTTTTGGAGCCATGATGCCCAATGTCTTATAAGATGCCTATCTCATATAGAGATAAAGAAAGTTAAAAGTCACCCATAATCTCATTACCAGACAACCCCTGTTAACATTTTTAAATGTACAAATGTTGTTAAGAATAAAGTTAGAGCATTCAAACAGCATAAAAGTGTCCAAAATGAAAAAAAGAGTATGATGTAAACCAAGAAAAATGTCCAAAACAAAAAGTGAAAGCCTTCATCTCATACTCCCCCTTAAGTCCATCTCACCAAAGTAATATTAATAGTTTCTGTGATTACTTTCATAAAAAGGTATGTATGTGCTCACAAATGCCCTATGTATTTTTTAACTTAAAGATGATTTTACACACACTGTTGCATAATTTATTTTCTTTGCACTTTATCTTGCTGATCTTGCCGTAGCACATTCATCAATGTGCCTCATTTAACAATTGTATAAAATTTACAACATAGGAATGTTTTATAATGTTTTTAATGGGATGCTTTTGTTGTTTAGGTTTTTCCTCTTAGAAGCAATGTTGAATTATAGCCCTATACATATATCATGGTGAACTTTTCGTCAGTACTTTTATAAGTTAAATTCTTAGCAGATATTTATTTTCAAATTATAGAGTTAGGGAGTTGGAAAAAGTACAAACTATATCAAAGTCACTTTATTGATATAAGAAATTTAAAGATATTTACAAGGGGAATAATAAAATTCTTAATATTCTAGTAGCTACTAATCTCATTACCAGATTGTCTGTTTATGTTTACAAGGTTTTTATTTCCCTAGGGTGTTCGTCCTGTAGCTCAGGCTGGCAGTAAACACTCTGAGCTCAGTCCCTTGGCCCTGTTTGCATTCTTTGTGAATCGCTGCAAAGATAATCTTCATGTTGTGGTGGCCTTTAGCCCCATTGGAGATGCTTTTCGGAATCGCTTGAGACAGTTCCCATCCCTCATCAATTGCTGTACCATTGACTGGTTTCAGGTTTGTAATTTGGGGGCGGGGGGTTGGGTGGATGGGCAACTAAATCTTTTAGAACTTTTCTGAAATCTTACTCAAGCTCTGTTAATATACATTCAGCATGTGTTTCTTGATCGCTTACTCTGATGACAGGCATTGTGCTTGGTGCCAGGGACTGATACGCCTACATGATCCCCACAAGGAGTTCACATTCTAGACTGGAAGATAGAAAAGGCAGTTGGTAAAGGAGCCATCGTAATTACATAAAAGGTGCCAAAGGTGAACTTATTAGGACGACGAATCTCTGAACTATGAAAATGAATTACATGGAGGAGGAACGTATTAGGAACCAAGAGAATGTTTTACACACACACACACACACACATGTACATATGTATATGTAAAAATATATATAAATAGATCTATATCTGACGATATTGATATCTATATCTCTATACATATATTTATTATAAGTAACTAGCTCACATGATTATGGAGGCTGGCGAGTTTGAACATCTGCAGCCAGCAAGCTGGAGACCCAAGAAAACGAATGGTGTGTACAAGTTCCAGTCTGAAGGTCAGCAGGCTTGAGACCCAAGAAGAGCCAGTGTTTCCACTGGAGTCCAAAGGCAGGAAAAAACTGAAGGCAGTCAGGCAGGAGGAATTCCCCTTATTCTGGGAGTGTAGGAGTGTTCAGCATTTTTATTCTCTTCAGGCCTTCAATTGATTGGATGAGACCCATTCACATGAGGGAGGGCAGTCTGCTTTACTTAGTCTATTAATTTAAATATTAAACTTATCCTAAAGCACATTTCATAGCAATATCTGCTGTAATGTTTGACCAGATGTATGGGCACCTGGTGGCCCATAGTAAAACTGACACTTAAAACTAACCAACCGTCACAAGGGTGTAGTAAGTGCAAACGTAGAATAGTGAGGCGGGCATGTCTCATTTGGGCAAATGCATATATGTTGGCACAGCTGACTGGCAATGAGGATAGGAGGAGTTCAGCTGGAGCTTTGAGCGCCAAGTTATAATGGAATTTTTGAATGTGCCTAGGAATTTGATTTTGTACTAAAGACATTGTGGGAGCATTAACATATATTTAGCTAACATATTTTAAAGGAAAAATCCAAACACTTGGAGGCCATATGGCAGATGGTTTGGAACAGGGCAAAACAAGAGACAGGAAGACCAACTGAGTGGCCATTTCAGTCATGCCAATAGCAAATGATGAAGACTGCCACTTCACAGGTTTTCACTGCTGTATAAGACCATGAAGTCCTTATGCTGTTGAGAATAGTAGCTCATGGTATCTTCTATTTAATTGTTTTATGCCCAAAAGATTGTGGACTATAGATTCACCCTGGGTAATTTATTTTATTTATTTATTTATTTTTAATGTTTGTATTTATTTTTGAGACAGAGACAGAGCATGAGTGGGAGAGGGGCAGAGAGAGAGGGAGACAGAATCCAAAGCAGTCTCCAGGCCCTGAGTGGTCAGCACAGAGCCTGACACAGGGCTCAAACTCATCAATTGTGAGATCATGACCTGACCTGAAGTCATACCCTCAACCGACTGAGCCACCCACACGCCCTGGATAATTTATTTTAAAAAATAAATTTCTCGGGGCACCTGGGTGGCTCAGTAAGTTAAGCGTCCGACTTCAACTCAGGTCATAATCTTGCAGTTTGTGGGTTCGAGTCCTGCATTAGGCTCTGGGCTGACTGCTCAGAGCCTGGAGCCTGCTTCAGATTCTGTGTCTCCTTCCCTCGTGCCCTCCCCTGCTCACGCTCTGTCTCTCTGTCTCTCAAAAATAAATAAATGTTGAAAGAAAAATTTAAAAAATAAAAATAAAAATAAATTTCTCTGGGCACCTGGGTGGTTCAGTTGTTAAGCATCCAACTTTGGCTCAGGTCATGATCTCGTGATTTGTGGGTTCAAGCCCTGCATTGGGCTTTGTGCTAACAGCCCAGAGGCTGGAGACTGACTGAGGTTCTGTGTGTGTGTGTGTGTGTGTGTGTGTGTGTGTGTGTCTCTCTCTCTCTGCCACTTCCCCACTTGTACTCTGTCTCTTAAACATTAAAATAAATAAATAAAAATAAATTTCTGCTATTAATTTTATTTTCTTTTACCTATTTATCAGTTGCAAAACTAGTTCTTCCCTGCTTTAAAAAAATTTTTTTAATGTTTATTCATTTTTTGAGAGAGATGGAGCACAAATGGGGGAGGGGCAGAGAGAGAGGAAGACACAGAATCCCAAACAGGCTCCAGGCTCTGAGCTGTCAGCACAGAGCCCAATGTGGGGCTCAAACCCACAAACCAAGAGATCATGACCTGAGCCAAAGTTGGATGCTTAAGTGACTGAGCCACCCAGGTGCCCTAACTAGCTTTTACCTTTTGAGGACTGCACATATGTTTTAGCTAGTGGAAGTTTTAGTGTTTATACAATAATTAAAGCTGTGTGAAACAATTTTGATTTATGGAAACTGTATCTTCATATTATATCCATTAATTTGCCAAAAACCAACCAAAATCTGTTCAACCACAGATTATTCTTTCATGGAATCTTATAAGGACAGTTTGCTACTTTCTGGATGTCTTTGTCATAACCATGAGACTTTGTATTCTATTACAGTGATTCATAGTTGTTGAGAAAATATTTTTTAAGTGGGAACTGGGAGTTGCAGATAAGGGAGTGTATGTGGGTAACAGGAATGGAGGTTTTACAGGGAAGCAGTGGGGGTAGAGGGTCTGTCAGAATGAGGCTAACGGAGTTATCTGGGGCCTGGGTCCGTGAGGCTCAGGAAGCGAGTGTGAACCACTATGTGTTACATAGCTCAAGACAGCATTGACTTTTTGGCTAGATCTCTTTCCTTTTTTCTTTTTCTTTTTTTAATATTTGAGAGACCCTGCAAGTTGCGGGAGGACTAAGAGAAAGGGGGAGAGAGAATCTCAAGCTAATAGCACAGAGCCTGACATGGGGCTTGAACTCACAAAGCATGAGACCATGGCCTGAGCCAAAATCAAGAGACAGATGCTTAACCAACTGAGGCACCCAGGCGCCCTGGCTAGATCTTTAGTCTCAAGGTAGGGTATGTACTTACAGGGCCACCAAAGAAATTCAGATGATAAAGGAAGGAATTACTGGAATATTCCTTCATTTTTGTGTGAAACATGTAGATTAACACTGATACCCGTACTCTGTTTTGTAAGTCAGATGACCATATGTCACAGATAGTGCCCTAAGGTGCCCTAAGGGATCCCTGTGATAAACTGAAAAATTGAAGATGTAATATAATGAAGATCTAAGTGGATGTAAGAGAATGGCATAAACCAGCATAAGCTCGCTTGAGCTCTGTGTCAGCCTCATCATGAGGCAAAAGCAGTGACTACTTAAGATCTGACAAGATATTGGTTAGAACAAATTTAAGAAAGCTGTTTAAAATATGGATTTATACCAACTGTTTAAAAGATTTTTAAAAAATTTTTATTTATTTGAGAGAAAGCATGAGCAGGGGAGGGGCAGAGAGAGAAAGGGAGAGAGAGAATCCCGAGCAGACTCCATGCTGTCAGCATAAAACCCACTGTGGGGCTTGAACACAAACAGTAAGATCATGACCTGAGCCGAAATCAAGAGTGGGACACTTAAGCAACTGAGCCATCCAGGCATCCCATGACTGTTTAAACAACAAATCTTATCCCCAGGGTATATCATATCTTGCAATATTAGATTACGGTGGCCTGGAAGATACTACTGGAGTTTTGTCAATAGCCATTTTCTACCCACTCCATCCTTGTCTGTAGGATTTCTGATTTTGTCTGGAAAATTACCCTCCATGTAGCCATGCATCACAGGGATTGATTTTTGGCTAGTCTAAGTCATTTTTGGTGTTCTCAGTGCCTCTTACTATTGATTGGTTTATACATGAGTCTATTCATGACCTACTCCTTGCCAATGGATTCTGAGTTCAAGTCTATTTGGAAGCTTTGGGGATTAGTATTTTCAATATAAGAGTTACATGATAGGAAAAGGGCCTCCTCTGTCTCTCAGACTTGGTTTTTGAGGATGTAATGTCCATAGCTGCCACGGTCCTCTTGCTGCCATGATGGGGCAAGCTCAAGGATAAAATAAAGTGCATGGAGAATGGTAGAGGAAAAGGCTGGAAAGAACTGGTTCCTTGATACAATGGAGCTTCTAAATTAAGCAGGCCTGGAAGTACTGTACTTCTAGACTTCTTATTATATACAATGATCTACTTTGAAGACCCAGTAAGACTGGTTTCTGTCACTTTGGTCATAAATATTCTAACTGCTACAGATAGTTACTAAACCTTCATGATTAGCAGAATAATTAAAAACAAAGCACCTAGAACACAAAGATAAACCTTTGTAATGTTTTCAGTGATCTATAACTCCTACGACACTCTTACTCTGGCAATTTGCAAAAATTCACTGATCTCAGTAATCCTTAGAAGCCTCTTCTGAATTTTGAAAAATGTTAGTCCAACAAGAATACAATCTACTAGTAAATTTGCATACACTGGCAGTGTGTGCTTAAAACTTTTTGTTTACTAATTGAGTGCCAGGTCAAAAAATTTGAATTTCACTAGAATGGAGGGCCAGATGTTAAGAAAAATCGATCTTAAAATGAATATTGTCTGATACAAAGGAAAATCATGAAAGCATCTTGCTGAACCTAAATGAAATTTGGAAAAAGCTCTAATGAGCAAGTAAAGATTAATTGTTCATTTAGCATAAATTATTTCATTGAATAATATTTGGACTCCTCCTTGACAGATGCTGTCTTAGGTACTGAAGATAATGGCAATGAGGAAAAGTCCTTGCTTTCATGGATTTTACATTTTAGTGTCCAGGGGACACAGACAATGAACAAACGTGTATTTTTAAGTGCTAAGAAGAAAACTCAGGACCAGGAAGAGAGAAATGAGGGCAGGAAAGGCGTTTTACAAAGAGTGCTCTGGGAAGACCTTCCTAATAAGTTGGACTTTGTGCGGAGATGTGAAGGAGAACCTCACAGGGGTCTAGATGAGGAGGGTTCTAGTTGGAATAGCAAGTCCCAAGACCAGACACAGGAGCACAGGTAGCATATTCCACCAAAAGCAGAGGAATAATTTCACTGAGACTGGGAAGACTGGAGAATAAGCAAATTTGGGGGAAGAAAATAAAAAGTTCAGCTCTAGATGTCATAATGGGAATTATGGAATGCTAGTAACAGAAACCCAAATTAAACATAAGTTTTTTTCTCTCATAGAAAAAATCTGAGGGTAAGAAGACTGGGCTTTTATGGCTTGACAAAGTCATCAGAATCTAAGGTTCTTTCTTCTTTACTATCCTTAACATGTGGTTTCTACCCTCAAATTCATCTTATGGTCTCAGGTGGCTGCTGGAGTTCCACCTTCCACATCTGTGTCCCAGGCAAGAACTAGAATAATAGAAAGGACAAAAATGACACACTTCACACCTGTCAGAATGGTTAAAGTTAACAACACATGAAACAACAGGTGTTCATGAGGATGTGAATGAAGGGAAACTCTCTTTCACTGTTGGTGGGAATGCAAAGAAGTGCAGCCACTCTGGAAAATAATATGGAGATTCCTCAAAAGGTAGAAATAGAACTACCCTACAATCCAGTGATTGTACTACTAGATATTTACCCAAAGGATACAAAAATACTGATCCGAAGAGGTGCATGCACCCCAATGTTCACAGCAGTGTTATCAACAATAGCCAAAGTATGGAAGCAGCCCAAGTATCTATTGACTGATGATTGGATGAAGAAGGTGTGGTGCATATACACAATGGAATATTACTCAGCCATCAAATAGAATGACATCTACCATTTGCAATGACATGATAGAGCTAGAGTATTATGCTAAGTGAAATAAGATAAAAATACCATACAATTTCATTCTTATGAAATTTAAGAAACAAAGGAGAACATGGGAAAAAGGCAAACCAAGAAACAGACTCTTAATTATAGAGAACAAATTGATGGGTATTAGAGGGGAAAGGTGGGTGGAGGTATGGGTTAAATAGGTGATAGGGATTAAAGAATGCACTGTGATGAGTACCAGGTGTTGTATGGAAGTGTTAAATCACTATATTGTACACCTGAAGCTAACATTATATGTTAACTAATTGGAATTTTAATAAAAACCTTTTTAAAAAAGGACACACACCAGTTCTATGTAAGCCTTTCCTGAGGTCTCCACCCAACAACTGCTTATATGCCTTAATCTGCTCTGAATTGAAAGGGAATCTAGGCAATGTGGTCTTTTAGCTGAGCCTATGGTCATCTAGAATAAAATTGGAGTCCTAAGGAAAAAGAGATATTAGGTGGTATTGTGGGCAACTAGCAGCTTCTGTCATTGTCATACTAACTTTGGGCTGTCTACCAGATGTCCGAATAGGAGAGTTAGGAAAGCAGCGTTAACGTATTCTTGATCCGTAAAACATCATTGATTCTTCCTTTATATTTGCTATCTTTAATTATAAGCTCGTTCATAGAT
This sequence comes from Suricata suricatta, assembly GCF_006229205.1. Taxonomy (NCBI): domain Eukaryota; kingdom Metazoa; phylum Chordata; class Mammalia; order Carnivora; family Herpestidae; genus Suricata; species Suricata suricatta. Next base: position 24,824,103 of record NC_043711.1, on the reverse strand, counting down.
TTGGTTGTGACCTCAGTCCACCTAATTCTATTTTCCCCATTAAAGTTTTAATTTTCTCAACCCCAAATTCTTCTCATCAAGGAAGAGATTTACATAGTTGGAGTGGGACTACTCATCTTAAATTTCTTAAGTTTTTCTTTTTCTTATTTTTAGCCATGGCCTGAAGATGCCCTTGAACTTGTAGCTGTGAAATTCTTAGAAACACTGGAGCTTACTGAGGATGAGAGACGGGAGATAGTTCCAATCTGCAAACACTTTCACACTACCATTATGGATCTTTCAGAAAGGTTAATATTAATAAATTTTAAAATGACAATAATGCCTTGTATTTTAACATGTCTTTTTCTTTTTGTGAAAGCCCAAAATTTTAATAGGATTTCTATGTCTTCTAAATATTTCTGATCATTTAAGATGTCAGTTTGCAAGTAATGGAAAATGCCTTAATCCAAGGTTAAGAAAAAAGGGAGAATTTATGATAAAGATACAAGGGTATCTCACAAAGCTTACGAGAAAGAATACAGCTGGATCAACGATGCACTGGAAACAAGAGTTAGAAAGTCATCCTAAACCCAGAAATCCTTTTTCTCTGTTTCTCATCCTTGTTTCAGCTCTCTTTTCTGCTTTCTCTTTGCAGACGGCATTTCCTTTTATTTATTTATTTGTTTTGGTGTTTATTTGATTTTTCTCTAGTTTTGACATTATTAATATATTTATATATTAATATTATATAAATTTAACAGGAACAGCCTACCGATTTGATATATGTATATGATGTGAAATGATTACTACAATAAGCTTAGTAGTATTCTCATTTTTTTTTCTTGTGATGAGAACTTGTAAGATCGACTCTTTTAGCAAGTCTCAAACCACAATACAGTATTGTTAACTATAGTTACCATGGGGCACATCACATCCCTGGAACTTATTAACCTGGTAATTGGAAGTTTGTACCTTTTGACCACATCACCCATTTCTCCCACCCCCACCTACCCCCTGCTTCTGGAACCACCAATTTATTCTCCAATTCTGTGAGTTTTTTGTTTCTTTTTTTGTTTTTCTTTTTTAGGTTCCACATATAAATATATAAATGAGATCATATGGTATTTGGCAGACTGAATTTTCTACTTCCCATTGTATGTGGAAGGAACTGCCTCTTCATTCTCAAGTTTACTTTTTGCAATTCCAGCAATAGACAGGCCGATTGTCTGTTTCTAGCTCCCTATTCTAAATTTATCCCAAAATATGATTAGCTTCGTTTGTGTCCAGTGCCCAACCCTAGTCTAATCAGCTCTGGTTAAGATAGCAGGTTTCAGAGAGCAAACCTCGCTGACAGGACACTGGATGGAAGTTTTCAGAAAAGGAGAGGGGGATGGTAGGCTGTGGGTAACTCAAAAGTATCTGATTTACCTCTCTTCACTTCTGACACCCTCATTTCAAAAGCATGTAAACCAAGTGCTCATAGTGTATCATACAGCTCCTTGGCATGGTGGTTGAATTGGACAGTTGCACCAAGCCATGGGCTCTACTCTGTGTTCTTGCCATGAAACAATGTTGTTTTCATTGTTTCCATGTGTATGTGTCGTAGTCTTATACTTCTGGCCATACCCCACTCAGCCTAAGTGACACACTTTGTGCAAGGAATGATGACTCATCCTTGCTATCCTATCCCTGTGACACTTTCCTACCTTACATGATATCTTGAGTCCCTTACAGTGTTAGATCCTCTGACCTTATGAAACATATAAAAAGACCTGTATCTTTCTTGCTCCTGTTCACCTTTGATACCCATCTTTGGTAACTTGTGCTTTTTAAACACATCATGGCTATTTGATATTTTTAAGACAAGAAATTAGGGCATTTTATGTGTAGAATTCTTAGAATGTTACAAAGTTTAAGTACTCAGCATCTCCTAAATGAAATTAACTTTTGTCTTATAGGTTTATTGTTGCTTTGTTGAATGCACTTCTTACCTTGTGCAACTCATTACTTTGGAGTAAGCTATGTTGTCTGTCTCTCTTAGGTTCTTGCAGGAGTTAGGACGGCATAACTATGTTACTGCTACTTCTTACCTTGAACTAATTGCCTCATTTCGACAGCTTTTGACTAAGAGGCGACAAGCTGTCATGGAAGCAAAACAGCGATATGTGAATGGGCTTGACAAGTTAGCTTTTGCGGAGTCTCAGGTAAATTTGATGAGCGGCTCACAGTGGTAATATAGAATTATAATTTTTTACTGGGAAATATAAGAACTCATAAGTAACAAAGAGTTACAATTTATCCAGAATACATTATGCGCCAGGCATCCTGTTCTGTGCCTCACACACATTCCTTCATTAATTCCTCCTAACCACTCCATGAGGTAGACACTAAGGATGCCCACTGTACAAACGAGTTAAAGTGAGTTTTAGAGAAATTCACCGAGTTTCCCAGACCACACAGACTCAAATACATCCTGTTTGATTCTTAATATTTTGCCATTTGGAGAGAATACAAGAAATCTGGGTTGCCTTTTTTATTGTAATATAGGATTTTATTAAGTGTAAGATTTATTTTAAAGGTCAAGTGCTAGCAATACTAGCATGAGTTCAGTGTGGGCAGTACAGGTCTGAGTGATCCTGGTGCACCATGCATCATCTAATCAGGACACCCCACCCTGCTGCCTTTTTTCTATCTGCATTTCTTCCATGACAGCTGCATTCTCTCACTGCTCTGTTGTATACATGAGGAAGGTAAAGTCTTTTGTAAAGAAAACTGGCTAATACCCTTTGTGGCTTTGTTTATCATATAAATGAGTGGAAGAAAAAGTTAAGGTTTTCTGGCCCTAATGCCTTACGATACGCTTTTTGTTTCAATTTTTTTGTGGTTAGCTTCTGCTTTCTGTTTCTTTTTATCTTCTTCTTCTTCTTTTTTTTTTTTTTTTTTTTTGTGGTTAGCTTCTGAAGGGCTTGTAGCTATGAAAACCTAATGACAAATTATCTGTTTAGGTTGGAGAAATGAAAATGGAGCTTGTCCAATTACAGCCTAAATTGGAGGAAGCTAAAATTGAAAATGCACACATGATGCAGGTAGAGTATCCTGAGTTTTTCATTTTTATTTATTTTTAATGTTTATTTTTTGAGACACAGAGTGTGAGTGGAGGAGGGGCAGAGAGAGAGGGAGAGACAGAATCCAAAGCAGGCTCCAGGCTCTGAGCTGTCAGCACAGAGCTCGATGCAGGGCTTGAACTCAAAACCACAAGATCATGACCTGAGCCGAAGTCGGATGCTTCACCGACTGAGCCACCCAGGTGCCCCTATCCTGAGTTTTTAAAAATTGATGTCAGATCACAATTGAAATGTGTAAAATTAGCCTTGATAATATGCCTTAGTATTTTGCCATTGCACTACTAGATCTTAGGGGCCTTACCCTCTTCTGCTGACTGGCTATCTCCTGGAGTCCCACGTGAGTTCTGTTGATTTTGAAAGGAAGCAGGAAGCCCGTTACCCAGTTAGGGCCCATGTATGTGTGTGTCTCCTCATTTTACCCTGGGACCTCTGCCCTTCAACATGATGTATTAGATTCCCTAATCCCCAAGCATTCTTTTCCCTTTAGGACGATGGAGGAATTGTCCTTATTGTTTTCTTTCTTTAGGTTATCGAGATCGAGTCTGCACAAGTGGAAGCAAAAAGAAAGTTTGTGAAATTAGATGAAGAGATAGCCAGTGGCAAGGCTGAAGAAGCCCAAGCTCTGAAAAATGAGTGTGAGAGTGACCTGGCTGAGGCTATTCCAGCCTTGGAAGCAGCTCTGTCTGCCCTGGATACACTCAAGGCAAGTGTCCGAATTCGCTACCTTGCGTGTCATCGACAAACTAGGTACAGGTGACCATTACCCTAGGGGTGGCTCTGTTCCTCCTAGCGGTGGTATATTGTTTTTGTCCAGTCAAATAGAACTTGCCTCTTAACCATTCCTAATATGTCATTGTTTTTGACATATTTTTGCTGTTCCTATGTTATTTATAATTTTCATTCAGGGCATTCCAGTGGGAATGGAACAAACGGTCTCCAAGAGGCCGAAGCAGTTCTGTACGTGGACCAGGAGGCATATGTTAAATAGAGTATGGAGCTACCTTTCTACAGCCTCCCGATGTGCCTGTTCAGAAAACTTAAAGATTATTTCCCATGCAGTGTGGATGGCAGCTGTCTGCATTACTCTGCATTGTATATGACTTTTTACAGTCTTTGGGCAAGACCAGGGCACCATCACCAAACGGCAGGAGAGACAGCCTCTGTTGACAGTGTAGCAAGGTGGTTCAGGATATTCAGACCCCATTCCTTACCTCTTTGCTCATCCTACTCACTTCCATATAAGGTTCCTGACAAGACAGTGAGCTCAACCTCTGGGTAATTCAGCATCTCACGGGAGCAAACTCTGATTTTCAGTTAAGTCAGCCTTCTAGGTGGAAGGCATACAATTATTTTAGAGCATTTATAGAAACTTCCTAGTGTCTTCATTTTGCTGTGAGCTACGAAATGAAAACTCTGAGCTTATTGTTTGCTTCCTGTCTACTCTCTGGCACATTTATTTTTTTTAATGTTTATTTATTTTTGAGAAAGAGAGAAATGCACAAGCAGGGGAGGGGCAGAGAGAGAAGGAAACAGAATCTGAAGAAGGCTCCAGGCTCGAACCGTCAGCGCAGAGATTGAAGGGTGGGGCTCGAACCCGGGAACCGCAAGATCATGACCTGAGCTGAAGTCAGACGCTTAACCAACTGAGCTGCCCAGGCGCCCCTGCTCTCTGACACATTTAAAAGCCACATGCTACCCCATGATCTTTCTTCCTTCTCTCCTTAGACATTTATCATAACAGCCACTCATTCTGGCAAAGCCTTGTTTTAAGTGGCACTTCATTCTAGAAGACCATGAGCATTAATTGAAGTAACTTTATCACTGTGTGCCAGGACCCTTAGCAGTCCATCCTCCAAAACTCGGGATTCTTGATGCCTTCAAATCTAACCAGTTAAAGGTCATTGATATTAGGTCCCCCTTTCACTAAGAGTCCGTTGCCTTGTACTATTCCTGGTCTCAGGTTATATGCATTAGGTTTCAGTTACAGAGAAGAGAACTGTATTTAACACAAGCAGACAAGGATTCTTTAGGGAATTTGATAAGTGGATTACACAAGTATTGAAAGAGCTGAAGAAAGAGATCCCAGGCTGAGCTGCCAGGAATGACTCACAAAGCCACACTGAAATGGTTTACCAGAGGAACAATCCCTCTGAGTCAGAAGCCTGAAGAGCCTTCACTGTAATCTCTATCAGCAAACAAGGTGCCTAACACCCTGCGCATCGCCCCGTTTATTTAGTCAGAGCTCTGGTATCATTCAGGTGATCTACGGCTGAACCCAATGACCACCCACAACTCTGGTTTATGAGGAACTAAGATATAGATAGTGGTTAACTTTCCAGCAATTGCAAAGAATGTCAGAAGGATATTGGAGGGGATGATATGTATATGAATCTGTTGTGTCTGTCATAACAATATATGCCTTTTTAGAAATAAGTTTAAATTAGGGCCTACCTCTACTTTCAGTTTTTTGGTAAAACTAATATATAAGCAAATATAGAATTAAGTCTTCATCTAAATTAGGGTTCTTAACCTGGGTTCAGTGTATATGCTTGTTATATGATTGTATGCAGATTTTTTTGTATATGTGCAAAAATATTTCTGGAGGGTTCCTAGGTGCCATGATCATCTCATGAGGATCTGTGAACTCCCAAACATTTGAGAATAATTGGTCTTAATCTGTGCTAAATTTAAATTCTCTTTTATTAATTCAATCATAATTATGCAAAGCCAAAACTATTTACAATTTCAAATTGGAAAATATTGGAAACCAATTAATTTCCACCATAATTGATGTTATTTTCCAGCATTTTTTAAAATTTTTCTTATTTAAAAATAAACTATTCTGAAGATACTCTGTTCTCTTTCAATTTAGCCAGCTGACATTACAATTGTGAAATCAATGAAGAATCCTCCGTCTGGTGTTAAACTAGTTATGGCTGCTATTTGTGTCATGAAAGATATAAAACCAGAAAAAATTTCAGATCCTTCAGGAACTGGAGGCAAGGTAATAACTAGACACAAATTTAAATCATATTCATGATTATACATAACACTTCAGTCATTATTATCGAATTAAATGTCATCAGTATCCATTTCAGGGAAGAAACCCTGTTTCCAGATTGAATGGATTCCCAATAAAGTATGGAAAACACTATCTACATGGACTCCAGGGTAAAGCTAAGGCAGTATAGCATCCAGAAGCATGTGCTTCCAATTGCTTCTATTTCTTTTTCTGTCTGTGCAGGATTACGTGCTATCGTGGGGTGGGATTAAATGAACACTGAGATTTGTGAGGTTTTTCCAGCTAAGATTCTCAGGAGTGTTCTATATAACCACATAGGTGTTATTTCTGAACATTCAAAATATTCTGCTGGGTTTAGCAATATAGTGAAGTTGTTCAACACATGTGTTCTACAGCCAGAATGTCTGTCTTCAGAAATCCTGTCCTGTAAGCCGTGTGATCTTGGGCGAGATACTTGACCTCTGTGGAACTCTGGAGGATTATTACAGCATCTACCTCACAAAGTTAATGTGAGGATTACATTATACATATAGATAGATACATATAGATTATACATATTGATAGATAATACATATAAAGTTCTTATGTATAAAGCCTTATAAACAATAAGTTTACAATAAATGTTAGCTGTTTTAAATAATTTTTTAATGTCTTTATTTTTGAGAGAGACAGAGTTGTGAGCACAGGAGGGGCAGAAAGAGAGGAAGACACAGAATCCGAAGTAGGCTCCAGGCTCTGAGCTGTCAGCACAGAGCCCAATACAGGGCTTGAACTCACAAACTGTGAGATCATGACCTGAGCCGAAGTCAGACACTTAACCAGCAGAGCCACTCAGGCGCCCCATATGTTAGCTGTTGTTATTATGATTATTATTCAAGACTACATCCCTCAAAAAGGAAAGGATAGCGTCCATCCTAAACTAAATCTATGGACTTACTTTCTTTCCAGGCTTTTATAGTACCTAGGTTTCAATTCCTGAATTGGGGAATAGGGGTGTGTGTGTGCGCGCATGCACACACATAATAAAGAAAGTAAATAGGCTCTTACCTTACCCAGTCACTTTCATTTATACACAAACACACCCTAGCTATCAGGCTTCTGGAACTAGGATAAAGGATGTTGAGCTACTTATTTGACATCTTTGCTAGCGCAAGTACCACATGCTTTATCCTGTAACTGGCAGAGTGATGTGTAATCTTTTTCTTCTTTCTCTTCTGTATCTCACTTGGGGAGCCTAGGTGGGTGAGGTGGTTGTCTATAAGAAAAATATTTGCTACCTGTCTCAGTCCACTTGGGCTGCTGCTGCTACTAATTACTGTACACTGGGGTAGCTTATATTTATTTCTCATAGTTCATAGGCTGGGAATTCTGAGATCAAGGCTCCAGTAGATTCAGTGTCTGGTAGAGGGCCCGCTTGCTGCTTTATAGATGATGGCCTTCTTCTCACATGGCAGAAGTAGGAGGGAGCTCTCTGAGGTTTCTTCCGTAAGGACCCTCAACCCATTCATGACCGTATCACCTCCCCATAATCCCACCTCCAAATACCATCACATATTCATAGGTTTCAAAATATGAATTTTGATGGGAGAGGACACAGACTATGGGTCTATAGTGCTACTTTTCTGGTTTGAAAGAATCATGAGTAAATAAATAAAATAAAACTGGAAATAATAAAAATACAGTTTTATATGAAATTCTGAGGGCATTTATGCTAGTTGCTTTTCTAACATTTCCTAAAGATAAATGATTGCCTCATTTATGCTTTCAATGTTTGATTTTTTAGAATAAATTTAATGTCTATGTTCATATTTTTAAGTGATATGTTCAATATGTTTTTGGGGAGAGAAGTCTCTTTATTTCCAAAGAAGTGTAAGTTGATATTTTGAAATGGTATGGTTTCTCTGGATAATAGAGCTTAAACTTCAAGGAGAAAATTGAGCATCTTTAATTGTACATGTAATAGGTTTCCATAAATTTTATTTATAGGTATTAGATTATTGGGCACCCAGCAAAAAGCTTCTGGGAGATATGAATTTCTTAAGAGATTTGAGAGAATATGACAAGGACAACATTCCAGTGAGTTTCATTGATTTTTAAAATAGAAATATAACTTTGCCAAGATGTATAAGATCTTTAACATTATGTAATGTTATAGAAAATGTAAGAGGATGGTCCATATTTGGGATTAAAATAATGAATTATTGACTTTATTATGAATTCTCATAATGCATAAAACCACTCCTTCAGACCACTGAAAGTCATTTAATAAATTACTATATTAGTGTATTATTAACACAAAACAATTCTGTCTTAGAATAGTTTAATCTGAAACCCAAGTGTACAGGAGATAAAAAGGTATAGTGCACTTTCCATCCAAACTTGTACTTATTTACTAAAGTCTAATTATTCATTTCTCTTTTTTCATATATTTTCCCAATCTCCAAAAGTTTTAATTTTTTTTGGTAGAAACATCTTGCCTCGGTGCCTGTAAACTTGCATATTTTGCTCACAAATGGCTTGTGTTTCTGCTACAATACTTGACTTTGTTTTCTAAAGACAACATAACTTTCTTACATAATTTTTGCGATGCATGATTATTTTTTCATCCTATGATTGTATGATACATGTTGAAATTTTAAGAGCTAAATGCTTGTCGTATAGGTGACTGTCATGCAGAAGATACGTGGCGAGTACCTAACAAACCCTGAGTTTGACCCTTCTAAGATCGCGAAAGCTTCTTCTGCAGCTGAGGGTCTGTGTAAGTGGATCATGGCTATGGAAGTATATGACAGAGTTGCAAAGGTATTTTGAGGATCAGCACACTCATTTTCTCTTGAAACAGTCTCAGAAATTAAAATCTATGCCTATCTTGACAAGTTAAGAAATTTCCGGAAATGACATCAGTAAGAATTTGTCTGGCCGCAGCACAGACATCAAATGTTGAGTACCTGGTAGATGAGGAGAATAGTTGGGTGTGACATAATCTGGGCAGGGCAAGTGGGAGCGGCAGTGCTGTGGGAACAGAGAGTAATGGCCAGATTGACCTATAGCTATAGACTGAGGGCATTAAAAGAATTAGAGTTTCAGGAGCAAAGAAAAACCAAAACATCAAGGGCAAAGCCGCAGATTAAAAAGTTGATTCAAAGGGTCAGAAGTAAGGTCCAGTAAAGTTAAGAGGTAGAGCATGGAAAGTTGTGCTGAAGCAGTGGCCTGCATTGATAGGGAACATTTTATGGAGATTGGTTAAAAGCACTTTGTAACTTTGGATAGCAAAGCGCCAGGGAAACACTGGCCTTACCCTCTGTAGTGTGCAGAATTCTACTGAGGGAAATAGAAAATGACAAAAAAAAAAAAGTGGCACAGAAAAATACGTGGTAGCATGTGTTTAGAATAACCTCAGAGTATAGAATAAATGGTGAGGCTGTCACAATTTGGAAACCTATTCCTAATAAGATACATGTGCCTGTGGAGAGGCAGGGATTTCGGCTGTTAGTTTCAGGGGAGTAGACTTGCCAAGGGAAAAAAAATAATTTTATCTGGGATATTCTTCCACTGAACATCTTGGGGAGAGGTCTCCATTGCCAGTTTTGAGCTCTCACCCTAGCTCATTCCCACCCGTCTCCCAAGGCATGTGGAATAAGGCAGAGATGCCAAGGCATTCAGTCTCTCCGTCTACACTGCCATTTCAGTTAGATCCAACGGTCCCATGTTGTTAGGGAAGGGCTGAAGGGAGATACTCAGGAAGATCTCTGAAGTCAGAAGTAGAAAGTGGAGCTTCCTGCTTTCTTTTTATATATTTAACACATTCCAGGATTTCAGCCCAGAGGAGAGAAAACAGGACACTTGGTGTCTGATCCATGCCTCCTCCCTCCCTCTTGGCCATCACCTTTGTTCATGGCAATGAACCAGAAGGTTTAGATCTTCCTTCTTTCAAACTGGCATATATTCTCTTTGGTCATCTTCTAGATTCTTTCTCCCCATGGTTTAAAATACACTCCATGATCAAGTTGGCCAAAACCCATTTTTGATATACTAATGAGCATAATAAGATAACTTTAGAAAATCCCCTTTCTCTCAATGAAGTGTGGCTTTTCAAAATTTGTTGAGGAAAAGTTAGTTTTGGTAGTAAAACTGAACATCAAGGCTTTCTTTCTCTTTGTACCATTATAATAGCCTTAATCCCTCCAAGGCAAATATATGCCTCTGCCACCTGGGAAAAAGGCCACAGATTTAAAAATGCCACACACACACACGCATATTCATGTATTTTAAATATTTATCTCTGTTACATGTGTTTTCTGTGTTTTTGGCAACAGTTGAATGGCAACTTCTCATTCTTTTGAGACATTTCACTGCATATTGTACTGTTTTTGCTACATATTCTAACATTTTGTTAGTCCAGAATAATTCATCTCTTTTAGAGATGATCATTTGCTAGTTCAGAATGATTTATATGTTTTGTATGATATATAAATATATTTTAGTTTATTTGGGTAAAAAATATGTGACATTTAAGACAAAAATGCTTATTTTGCATCATCATTATAAGTAACAAATGTGTTTCTAATAATAATCAACTTTTAACCGGTAATATCTATAAAGAGTCATTCAAGTGTCAGTTTTACACAGTGCACATCCTAGCTACATATGTTGTTCCCAAACAGGTAGTGGCTCCTAAGAAGGCCCGCTTAGCAGAAGCTCAGAAGTCCCTAGCTGAGACCATGGAGCTTTTGAATCAGAAGAGAGCAGAACTGGCAGAAGTAGAACATCATTTGGAAAATTTACAAAGAACATTTAATGAGAAAACTGAGGAAAAGTCTCGTTTAGAAGATCAGGTGGAACTCTGTGCTAAGAAACTTGAAAGAGCCTCAAAACTAATTGGAGGACTGGGTGGAGAAAAATCAAGGTCAGATTTCTGCTCACCTTGACAATACTTAAGAAAGTGAGGCATGAACATGTTACTTTCTTTGGGTATTTATTATGATTACTGATTTTTAAATGGCTAGTTTAGAATGTGGGGCATTCTACAAGGCACTTGGCCAGGCTTCTCCGAACAGAATATTAAAGTCAAGAATGATGTATGCAACTTCTTCCCAAATGCTTTTTTTTTAATTAGCAAAATAAGGCAAATGATAATCTTTAATCTAAGTGGTGAGTATGTGGGTCACCACTGTATAATTCTTCCAATCTTATGTGTGTTCAAACTTTTTCATAATATGTTTGTGGTAGACATATGGCTTACTTTCTTAAAATTTATTTCAAAGAAGATATAACTGGATTGATCTAACCAAACCAGTTAGCTTTATTCTAATCTACTTATTCGTACTGACCAGCCAACTATCTCACTTACTAATTCTATGTGTTGAATGAATAGTGTGCTAAGGTGATAGGCCTCTGATAGTGATTTGTAGTGCAGAGTAGGTGGTTTTGAAATGCACTTTTTTATTGGAAAGGCTTCATAAAATGGAAAAAAATCAACCTTAACAATAGTATGCCACTTAAACAATAGTATATCTCAACAATAGTATACAACTTAAAGGTAAATTTTGGTAATGAATCACAAATACTTTTGTGTTTTACAGACAGTAAATACTGAAACAAATAACAGGGTCTCTAGACCAAATCATCCCGGAGAAAATTCAATTAGACAAAATGCTGGCGTGTTTTTGTTTTTGTTCTTGCTTATTCTGAAGGGTCAAGTCCTGTAAGAAATGCCTAATAATCTAATAATGAATAATGAAAGGTGGATTGTCATTCATACTGCATAGATATGGCTTATAGAACTGTCAGAGCTAGAAGGGACCCAGCCTCCTCATCTTGTAGATCTAAGCAAGAGTCCAACATTTCATGGCTTTTTGTCATAGGGTTTGGACTAGGAACCCCCTTACCCTTTCACATCCTGTCTTCCATCATTCTCTGTGCTGAGACTGATTTGCCTTCGGTGCATCTCACAGATGGTCTCAAGCTGCAGATGACCTGCAGGTGACATATGAAAACTTGACTGGTGATGTCCTAGTATCAGCAGGGGCGATAGCCTACCTTGGTGCTTTCACTTCAGGCTTCCGACAAACATGCATAGAAGATTGGAGTATGTTATGCAAGGTAATGGTTTCGTATTTCACAAGTTTCTTTTTGAACGTTCAAAGCATGTGTGCAGTATTGTGGAGAAAAAGACGGTAATAAGGATGAAGAAAGGAGAAAATAGCTGAAAGCACAGGGTCTTGTTCTTTGCTTCTTGTTAAAGCAGTAAAATGTTTTTGTCCAACTTTCAGCTTTTTCTATTTTTTAGAGTTGTCAAATAATATTTAATGACAAATCAATAATTTAAAAAATATTTCAACCAAAAAAATGAAGGGAAACATTAGATATTTGTTTCTTTCTTACAGAAGAAAAGAATTCCGTGTTCAGAGGAGTTCTCACTGAGTAAGACTCTGGGTGATCCAGTAAAAATTAGAGCCTGGAATATAGCTGGATTGCCAACAGATACATTCTCAATAGATAATGGAGTGATTGTTAAGAACTCCAGGCGTTGGTAAGGAACATAAAGCATTTTTCAATTATTTTATTTGAAAGTGTTTAAACACAGAGAAAAGTTGACAGGATTTTAGAGTAAGTACCTACATAACTGCCCCCTCCTGGATCCTGCAACTAACAGTTTATTATCTTGCTGCCTTATCACATGTTTATCCATCTCTCCATCCATCCATCCTCCAACTCATCCTTTTTATACCTTTCAACGGAAGTTGCAGATATGGATATAATTTCCCCCAAACACTTCAGCATGCATATTAACTTAAGTTGTTTTTGTTTGTTTTTCTTTTATTTTTTTTAATGCTTATTTATTTATTTTGAGAAAGAAAGAAATAGAGTAGGGGAGGGATGGGGGTGGGGGGGGGGAGAGAGAATCCCAAGCAGGCTCCATGTGGAGTTCAGTGCAGAGCCCAATGCAGGGTTTGATCCCACAATTGTGAGATCATGACCTGAGCCGAAATCAAGAGTCAGACACTTAACTGACTGAGCCACCAGGTGCCCCATTTTTTTTCTTTTGAGGTAAAATTTATGTATTTCATTGTACAAGACTTAAGTACACCATTCAATGAGTTCCAACAAAAGTATACATTTGGTACAGACACAGAACATGACCAACATCCAGGAAGTTCTCGTCTGTCCCTTCCCAGCAAATCCCCACTCTCACCCCGTAGTAGGAAATTATTATTCTGATTATCTTCCACCACAGGCTAGTTTTGCCTGTTCTAGAACTTCATATAACCAGAACATACTGTAGGTACTCTTCAGTGTAAGGCTTCTTCCACAAAGCATAACATTCCTATTTTTTGTTGCTGAGTAATATTCCATTGTATGACTGTATCACCATCCATTCTCCTATTGAGGGACACCTCGGCTCTTTGGAGTTTTTGACTATTCACTGTATTTATTTTAATTGGATATTTCTACCTGTTTTTAGGGTACTATAACTTGACACTTTTTGCCATTTCATGGATATCTTTTTGAGTTGCTGTCATTGATAGTGTGATAACCTTATCAACTTTTCAAATGGCTTTATTATCTTTTTATTTATATCACTTTGAAAAACTTAAGCAATTACTCTTATCTGAGAATTCACTTCCTGTAAGTGATTATCTATTCATGTTGTCAAGCTTACTTTTTAACAATGAAAATACTTTGCTGCTTTATTAACACACCATCTGGCCACTTAACAGCACTGCTTTTATATGCCCCAAATTACTTCCTCTGTCAGAAGCACAGAAGGATAATGCTTTTTAATTCAGGCTGCCCAAGGGTCTCAAGTGTAGGCTAGCATCTTGTCATACCTGAAGTATGAATGTTACGGCAAAGTCTTGTCTCTCTGGATGCAACTCAATTTTCCACTTACGTATGTAATACAGAAGAGTGTATTAAGTTGGAATTGGCTTTTTAAAAAATAATCAACAATCTATACTGTATTACCAAGAACATTAATTCATGTGTTAACAAAAACATTGATTAGCATTAAGTGTTAATTTATTAAAAATGTTACTTTTTGCAAGGGAATCAATGATACTATTGTTTTTCCAATAATAAGGGTATATAAAAATGAAAACCAATTCCTTCAAGCAGGGCCTTGAAAAAAACTAAAAGCATCTAGTCAATTTTTAAGCATTTGTATGCAAAATAACTTTCTCGTTTCCAGAACACTTTTCCATTATTTGCTGTGATAGCAAAAGTAAATTTTAACTAGTATCTGAACCTTTTTGTATTTTAAATAAGATTTCAGCACAATTTGAGCTGGAAATGAAAACAACCAGTCAGCCAATAATTGGATTGTTTTGTCTTTTTTTCTTCAAGTTTTTATTTAAATTAGTTAACATACAGTGTAATTTAGTTCTGGTGTAGGATTTAGTGATTCATCACTTAACACACAACACGTAATGCTCATCACAGCAAGTGCCCTCCTTAATCCCCATCACTTTTTTAACCCATCCCCCTACTCAGCTCCCCTTCAGTAACCCTCAGTTTGTTTTCTGGAGTTAAGGATCTGTTTCTTGGTGTGTCTCTGTTTTCCTCCATGTTTTGTTTCTTAAATTCCACAGAGGAGTCAAATCCTAAAGTATTTTTCTTTCTCTGACTGACTTATTTTGCTTAACATAATTATACTCTAGCTCTATCCAGGTCATTGCAAATGGCAAAATTTCATTCTTTTTGATGGCCAAATAATAGTCCATTACTCCACAGTATATATACATTAATATTTCACATCTTTATCCATTCATGAGCCCATGGGCTTTTGGGCTCTTTTCATAATTTGTCTATTGTTAGTAGGCTGCTGTAAACATTGGGGTGCATGTGCCCCTTCAAATCAGGACTTTTATATCCTTTGGGTAAATACCTGGTAGTGCAATTTCTGGATCATAGGGGTAGTTCTATTTTTAGCTTTTTGAGGTATCTCCATACTATTTTCCAGAGTGACTGCACCAGTTTGCATCCCCACCAACAGTGTGAGAGGGTTCCCCTGTCTCCATATTTTCCCCAACACCTGTTGTCTCCTGTGTTGTTAATTTTAGCCATTCTAACTGGTATGAGGTGATAGCTCATTGCAGTTTTCTTTTTCTTGAGAGAGAGTACATGCATGAGTAGGAGAGGGGCAGAGGAAGAGAGAGAGAGAGAGAGAGAGAGAGAGAGAGAGAGAGAGAGAGAGAGAGAGAGAGAGAGAGAGAGAGAGAG
>NC_043711.1:24806248-24808655 GCF_006229205.1 Suricata suricatta | reverse complement strand
GAGAGAGAGAATGAGAATGAGAATGAGAATGAGAATGAGAATGAGAATGAGAATGAGAATGAGAATGAGAATGAGAATGAGAATGAGAATGAGAATGAGAATGAGAATGAGAATGAGAATGAGAATGAGAATGAGAATGAGAATCTTAAGCAGGCTCCACACCCAGCATGGAGCCCAGTGCAGTGCTTAATCTCACAACCAGGAGATCATGACCTAAGCCAAAATCAAGACCTGGATGCTTAACAGACTGAACCACCCAGGTGCTCTTCATTATAGTTTTGATTTGTATTTCCCTGATGATGAGTGATGTTGAGCAGCGTTTCATGTGTCTGCTAGCCATTTTTATGTCTTCTTTGGGAAAATGTCTATTTATGTCTTCTGAATATAATATATATGTCATACATATCTATCGATCTATCTATATCTATATCTATCTATATCTATATCTATATGAAAGAGTTTATGAGCAGAGAAGGGGAGCAAGAGAGGGAGAGAGAATCCCAGGCACTGTTAGCACAGAGCCTGACATGGGGCTTGAACCTGTGAAATGTGAGGGCATGACCTGAGTTGACATCAAGAGTCAAATGCTTAACCCACAGAGCTGCCCAGGCACCACTGCCCATTTTTTAGCTATGTATTTTTGAGTGTTGAGTTTGGTAAGTTCTTTAAAAATTTGAATACTAATCCTTTATCAGATATGTCATTTGCAAATATATTCTCGCATTCTGTCAGTTGCCTTTTCATTTTATTGATTCCTTTGCTGTGCAGGAGTGTCTTATTGTCCCAATAATTTATTTTTGCTTCTGTTTCCCCTTGCCTGAGGAGACATATCTAGTAAGAAGTTGTGACAGCCCATGTCAAAGAGGTTACTGCTCTCCTCTAGAATGGTTTTCTGTCTCACATTTAGGTCTTTCATCCATTTTGAATTTATTTTTGTGTATGGTGGAAGAAAGTGGTCCAATTTCATTATTTTGCATGTCATGTCCAGTTTTCTCAATACGATTTGTTGGAGAGACTATCTTTTTTCTATTGGATATTCTTTCCTGTTTTGTCAAAGATTAGTTGACCATATAGTTGTGCGTTCATTTGTGGGTCTCCTATTCGTTTCCATTGATCTATGTGTTTGTGTTTGTGTCTATCTTGAGCATTACAGCTTTGTAATGTAATTTTAAGTCTGAATTTGTGATGCCTCAAGCTTTGCTTTTCTTTTTCAAGATTGCTTTGGGTACTCGGGGTCATTTGTGGTTCCATACAAATTTTAGGATTGTTTGTTCTAGCTCTGTGAACAATGATGATTGTTTTGTCTTTTGGAAAGGAAAGAAAAATTTCTTTAAAAATATTAGTTGATAGTAATTACAGAGCACTTTTTTTTGTATGCAAAAGGAAAAGGGATTTTATCCCTAGAAGTTGAAACAGATTGAGAAAGCCAAAATAACTTGGAACAAATACTCCCCTTTGTGTGCTAACATTTTCTCAGGATGATTTCATGCACTGTACTGAGTATAAAAGGAGCCCAGGACAGTATCATAGAAGAGGAGGAAAGCCCATTCATTCTTTTTTAAATATCTAAAACCATGAATTATTTGTTCTTGATCACAAAGCCTTTACCATAATGACATAGAAAAATTTATGGAATAGATCTCAAATACATACCAGACAAAATTTGGAAACTTAGTTTATGGTTCTACTCATAACCTGAAAAAATCCATTATAGATGGGTGGATCTCTTGTTTTAAATTTTTACCCAAGGGGCGCCTGGGTAGCTCAGTCGGTTGAGCGTCTGGCTTCAGCTCAGGCCATGATCTCACGGTTTGTGGGTTCAAGCCCCATGTCGGGCTCTGTGCTGAGTGCTCAGAGCCTGGAGCCTGTTTCAGATTCTGTGTCTCCCCCGCTCTCTGGCCTTCCCCTGCTCACACTGTCTCTCTCTCAAAAATAAATAAAACATTAAAAAAACCTTTTAAAAATAAATTTTTACCCAATAAATAGTTTGATGTTTCATATTATGTTAATAGATGTCATTTATTAAAATTACCATGTAGACCATGCATTATATTTGAAAAAACGCAGCTTACAGGTTCACAAGATTCTACTTCTGATACTGAACTAATTTTGGTAACTTGGACAAAGTACTCCCTGAGACTGAATGTCTTCATTTCAAAAATAAATGACAATAAAATTTTTTTTCTCATAGGACTCTTATGAAGATTAATCTTTTTTTTGTTTATAAAGTAATATTTTTTTTCTCTTATGGTTTTCTTTTTTTTAATTTAAAATTTTTATTATTTTTTTACTTTATAAAGTTTCATATTTTTTAACATATGCAATTATTTTCCATCATTTACAATACAGTAGTTGCAATGACACTCCAAACAGAAAAGCAAAGTAAAAAATCAAAACACCAACTTCT
>NC_043711.1:24787608-24806148 GCF_006229205.1 Suricata suricatta | reverse complement strand
TTAGGGAGCTCGTTGAGCACTGCTTGCTGTGCCTTTGAATATTTTATTTCCCTACTCAGCAGTATTTGGGTCTCGCTGTCATGCACACTTTGGCTTGTTTCTTGGTGTAGCCCTAAGAAGGAAAACAGACAGACAAACACAGAGGGAACAGTAACACACAAATGCACAGACAAATCAAACAAACAAACACATTAAAAGGGGGAAAGAAAATAAAGAGAGTGGGGAGGAAAGAGACGAAAAGAGGAGAAGAAAAGAAAAAGAAAAAGAAAAAGAAAAAAAGGAAAAAAAATAAAGGGGGGCAGAGACAATAAAGGACAGTGGACAGTCTAAAAGTGTATGACCAGTTGAGGGGAGAGGTAGGGATGAGATATAGTAGAATATATCTGGATTGCAAGAAGGTAAGAAAAAAAAAAGGGAGAAAGGAGAAAGGAAAATAAGGAGTAAAAATTTTAAAAATTTTAAGTAAAAAAAAGTAATAATAATAAAAAATACGTACATAAAAAGGCAAATAGAAAAAAAATTGAAGAAAAAAAAGAAAAAACTTATAAAAAAAACCAAAAAAAAAAAACACCCTAAAAAAAACAGCAGCTCCCTCTCATGGATAGGCGTGGTTTGATGTGGTAGGTCTTTGAGGCTGCTCTCAGAGGCTCCGCCTTGGTGTTTGTGGAGATTAGATAGGCAGGCGGCACACCAAGTTCTGCTGAACAAGAACTGTAGGCCACTCTAATGAGTCTGATCTCCTTTTGCCGCGGTTGAGCAGAGTTGTATTTTCCAGGCCTGCCTCGGTTCAAAGTTCCAGTCCATGCACTCTTTATGCTACCACAGATGGTGTTTTTGTTTTGGTTGCTGGCTTCTTGGAGGGGGTAATCGGTTTGTCTTGGCTCAGGCTGGGATTTCGGCTGACCCTGCCTGAGGCGAGATGCGCAGCAGGAGGTGAAGTGTGCACGTCTCAGACCCAACCCCCAGCGGGGATCGTGTTAGGGTTGGGGGAGGAATGAGTGCGCAGCTGTTGCCTGAGGTGGCGCCGGGAGCTGCTGGAAATGAGCTGGGAGCTCCTGTAGCCTGTGCGCGTGCACCCAGGTCTCCACTGCCGCCAATTCCCTGCCGGGATCACGCAGAGGTGGGGGCTGTTTTTTCCCTGTTGGCACCCGGGATTCAGGTTTTGCGGGGCCAATGCTGGGGGCAAGATGCGCCGTGGATATGAGGTGTGTGCTCCCACTCCCAAAACCGAGGTCGAAGTGGGCACCCCTATCACCACCGTGGCAGCGGTCGCCGACTCCTCGCCAAGATGGCACCGGGCTGGAAGCTGTTCCTTCCGTTGCGCGCCACCTGGGTTCGGGATTTAGGCTACCCAGCAGTTAACTATGGAGTGAGCTTCTCTCTCCAAGCGTGGTTAAGCATTCTTTACCTCTTCCCCAGAGACAGTACTATGAGTGTGTTCAGTCTCTCTGTCTCTTCCCTTTGTCTCTCGGGCTCCCCGCGCTTGCCCTGCGTTGGGATGGGGCTCCCACCTCCCCTTCCCGTCTCGGGCTGGCCCGTTTTCCAATCTCCCCAGTTTGCACTCACTCAGGTATCCTTCAGGTTCTCTTCCTTCTGGAGTCCATGAAGATTAATCTTGATAATGTATTTAAACATTTTGCATTGGTAAAGATTGATGGTGATGTTTATTTACATATTTTTAAAGAAATATCAACATCTATTTATTTCATTTTTCATATTATATTCCAGGCCCTTAATGATTGACCCTCAGGGTCAAGCTAATAAGTGGATCAAAAACTCTGAAAAAGAAAATCAGCTTAGCATAATTAAGTTATCTGATCCAGACTATATGAGAACACTGGAAAACTGTATTCAGTTTGGAACTCCGCTTCTGTTAGAAAATGTTGGTGAAGAACTGGACCCATCTTTGGAGCCTTTACTACTTAGACAAACTTTTAAGCAAGGTAGAGGTTCATTAATATTAGTTGGTAGAACTGAAAGATGGTTTGATTATCTTTAAAGCATATCTTTGTGGCAAGAAAGCCACTACAGAAATTTAAGAATAATGTTAATTACTCAGAACTTCTGGGTCATTGTTACATGTGAAAGGAAATTTGAGACAAGTATCAGGAATGGATTTTGGTCATATATTCTAAAATAAACATCTTGCTCTCTGCTCATTATGTTAATACCTGTTATCTAGATGGTTGTTCAGTAGAGAATATCAAGAAGATGAAGCCAGCCTGAAATCCCTATATCTTGTGACCATGGAGCTCACAAAGTCCATCAGTATGAATAGTAATGGTTAATGTGGACCAGAGTTGTCTTTCCGCTTATAAAAATTTTATCTCTGTCAAACTCTAGTACTTTTAAGAGCTTTAGCCATATACAAATAATCTTGGACTCATGATTGAAAATGATGGAGGAGGCAAGGTCAAAAGGAATCTTGATTTAGAAGTCTCCATGACAACCTGAGAAAATGTCTTAGACCACCCCAGAATGAATGAGTCCTGCTCTATAATTGCGTATTTGCCTCTGCGTCTGTGACTTTTGTCACACCTCGATTCTATTTTTTTTTTTTTTTTTTTTACTTTAAGACCTGTTATTTATCTCGGGAATGGCTTTACCATGGAGGGACTATACAACTTTGGCTCACTTATCATGTGTTTGCTTTCTGAAATATAGGTGGCATGGATTGCATCAGACTTGGTGAGGTCATTATTGAGTATTCCTTTGATTTTAAGTTTTATATCACCACAAAGCTGAGAAATCCACACTATATGCCAGAAGTGGCAACAAAGGTGTCTTTGCTCAATTTCATGATAACTCCAGAAGGACTTGAAGATCAATTACTAGGTATTGTTGTTGCAAAGGAGAGGTATGTATTTTCTTATATGCTTCCTGATGGTTTAGAGAGGAATATTTGTAGGCCATTAATATGTTTGTTATGTGATTATTCCAAAGCCTGGTCAAATTTTATATCTTGTAGTTATAAATTAAATAAGCATATAACCCTTTAGAATAGCTGTTTTGGGGGTACCTGGGTGGCTCAGTCAGTTGAGTGTCTAGCTCTTGATTTCAGCTCAGGTCATGATCTCACGATCGTGAGATTGTGCCCTGTGACAGGCCCCATGTTGATTGTGGAGCCTGCTTGGGATTCTCTCCCTCACTTTCCTTCTCCCCATTCTCTGCTTGCATATTCTCATTCTCTCTCAAAAAATAAAAATAAACATAAAAAACAAAATAGCCATTCTGTAAAGAGTAAGGCATAAGCCAACCATGTTATATTGGACTCTCTTAGTATGGGTAGTAGGATTCAGGAGACATGCTTGTGTCTGATTGTTGGAGCCAAGAAAGTTTTTCCTAAGAATGTGTGCCATGGACAAAATCAGAAATGTGTTGAAAGGCTTAAATAAATAAGGATGTTAATGAAATAATGAAATATTCAAGTAATATTATGAAATAAGAATGAGTGATGAAAATACTTAGATAAGAATGAAAAAACAGGATACAAAACTATACATGGTATGGATAATATTTTGTTAAAAAATAAGTTCATGAATGATATACATCTATATATATAAAAAAAAAAAAACCTTTGGGCGGGAATAGGCCAGAATGTCAACAGTGGTCATCTCTGAGGGTGGTAAGATTGTAGATAGTTTTAATTATTTTTTCATGCTTTATATAGTTTTCCATTACTAGCATGCATTATGTTTTAAACGAGAAAAAGATATTAGGATACCTGATAGGGCTGCTAGTCAAGGATTGCTTCCTGAAGATCTTTGATTCTACTTGGAGCTTCACACAGCATTATCAAGCACTCTATTTTATGAAGCCAAATTATAAGTGAAGTTATGTAATCACGAGTTACTTTTGTTACTTTCAATACTTGAATCCCACTTGTATAGTATCCAAGATAGAACCATGTCCTAACTAACATATTCCTTAACATGGTGAATTACCATGTTTTTGAGGTTTTATACTATATTTCTAAAGCGGTTAAGTGCCAATTTTGTCTTTTACCTGAGGAAGCAATTGTATGATGAGTTGTCTTTTCTGGTACTGTTCTTGTGGAAGAGATGAAGAAAATAACACCAAATATGACAAAGCCAAAGAATAGATCAGAAGTTTTCTGTTGTGTTTCTTCTCCAGTTCTTATCCTCACAAAACTACCTAAGCCGCATGGATAAGCATAACACGTTCTTAGACTTACTATGTTATTGCCACATTGTACATATATAAATTTAATGACCATTTTTTGCTCACATTTCTCAAACTATCATTTGTATAGAAATAACTTTTTTTTACTTAGGATAAAGTTTGTGTTACATATCTTAGTTTGTGTTACATTTCTACAAAATTATTTAAATGTCTACAAAATTGTGATACCTAGTATATAGATATGAATTGAGATAAAATACTGCAAATTTACTCATAGGTCTAACAGGAGAAACCTAACAGAGAACCATGGGGAGGGGAAGGGGGAAAGAGAGCTGGGGAGAGAGAGGGACACAAATCATAAGAGACTATTGAATACTAAAAATGAACTGAGGGCTGAAGGGTGAGGGGGTTCGGGGCAAAGGGGTGATGGTCATGGAGGGGGGCACTTGTGGAGAGAAGCACTGGGTGTTATATGGAAACCAATTTGACAGTAAACTATTATTAAAAAATTTTAAAAAAGAAAAAGTACTGCGAATTTAGACTAAATGTTTCTATCTTTTTAGACCAGAATTAGAAGAGAATCGAAATGCCCTTATTCTTCAATCTGCAGCTAATAAGAAACAGCTCAAAGATATAGAGAAAAAAATTTTACAAACATTATCATCTTCAGAAGGGAACATTTTAGAAGATGAAAGTGCAATTAAAGTCTTAGACTCTGCGAAAATGATGTCCAATGAGATAACAAAGAAACAGCAGGTGAAAGAAGAATCCTAGCAATCTTTTGACTCTTTTTCAGTTTGCCCCCAGTGTAACTTTGCAAGGAACAGAAGCACACTCAAATTAGTTCAAATAAAAAGGACAGCATAAGAATATAGTCAAAGACATTGTAATAGTGTTGTATCCTGACAGACAGTAACTATGTGGTGAACATAACACAATATGTAAACTTATCCAGTCAGTATGTTGTACACGGAAACTAATGTAACATTGTATGTCAGTTATACTCAATTTAAAAAAAAGATACAAGGGGGCATTTTATTTCTGCACTTATAGAAGTACATACAGGTCTCAAGAATAAATGGAAAGTTTCTTTGCTCTTTGTCTGCCCCTCTCTAAGACTGTGTAGTCCCCATCTGTGCCTCTCCATCTTAAAACCAATTTCTCTAGTAACACTTTTGTATCTCTTCCTTCATACATTTGTCTTGCCTACAGAAACCAGCTTTGGTTCCATTACCTTTTATTAGCACTAATGGCCAGTACCACTTGACTCCAGCTTCTGAGGCTCTTACAATTCTAAGTCTCTGGGTGGGGATGGGAGGGGGGAGGGATTGCTTTGGCTTATCTTGGGTCCAGTTCTACCTCTATGTCATGATTGAATCAGCTTACAAACAGGATCACTCAGTACAAACATGACTACTCAGGCACAATCATTTGGCAGTCTGTGGGTAGTGTGTCCAAAAAAGAAAAAGTGGATTGATAAAGTGCTCTACACATTTTTCCTACAGAATAGCAATCTATCAGATTGAAGAGCTGTTGTCTTGGAGAAATTTTTTTCTTTTGGAGTCAAGTATTAACACCCTTACTATGTCTAGAAGTGTTAAACATGTGAAAAGCTAGTTGAAAACGGTACTCTTAATGTATAATACCATCAGCTAAAAAATATTTGTGAAATCAACTTTCCCAGACTTTGTGCTGGTTTCTGGTACACATGTTGGCACCTTAAACATACTCATGTGCACATTCTCTCTCTCCCTCCCTCTCCCTCCCTCTCCCTCTCCCTCCCTCTCCCTCTCTCTGTCTCCTCCTCTTCTCTCTCTCTGACATATTTAAATAAAAGAAGATGAGTGACTATAGTAGACACATGTCAGGTCCAGACAAAGAATCAAAGAATAAGCAAAGATTGACAGCTCTGGTATTTCTCAAGCAAGAAACATAACCTTATATTATTTTTTGTTCATTCTTCTTCTCCCTCTCTTTTTCCTCTTCCTTCCCTCCCTAATTCTTTCCTTCCCCTTCCTTCTTCCTTCCTCCCTCTCCCCCTGACCCCCTCTTTCTGTCTGTCTGTCTTCCCAGCTTTTAGCATACTAAAGCCTTTCCTTGTAAACCATATGTCTATAATTCTGTCATTGAGTTAGAGGGCTATTTTTTAATATGAACTTTATTTTATGAAAAATACATAACTAAAAAACACACTTCCTACATCTTAATCCTGATTTTTTTCTCCTTCTAGACTGCAGAAAAAACAGAACTCAAAATAGCGGAGTCTCGGGAAGGCTACAGACCCATCGCGAAGCACTCCTCGGTGCTGTTCTTCAGCATTGCAGACCTGGCTAACATCGACCCCATGTACCAGTACTCCCTCACCTGGTTTGTGAACCTTTACATCAACTCTATTCATGACAGGTAAACACCCTCTCCTTCAGTCCTCCGCCCTAGATTGGATTTTCACCATCCCTTCCTCTAAAAAATATTTAACGTGTTTTCTTGTTATGTAATACACATTCATTCTAGAACATTTAAAAATGGGAAAAGTTGAAAGAAAGGGGGGGAGAGAGAAAGCCTCCTTTTTATTCTAAGTTTTATTTCACCCCTCCTCAAAATGTAGGCATAGAAGGATTAGCTTTAGTCCTTCCCCTGCCTCTTTTAAATACTTTAATGTGGCACCTGACTTATGTGTGCTGATAACTCCAATATCTCTCTCCACCTTTGAGATCTCTCAAAAGCTTCATTGCCAGGGTACCTGGCTGGTTCAGTCAGTAGAGCATCCAAATCTTGATCTTGGGATTGTGAGTTTGAGCCCCACATTGGGTGTAGAAATTACTCAAAAAGAAAATCTTAAGTAAATAAAATTTGGGGCACCTGGATGGCTCAGTCAATTGAGTGTCCAACTTCAGCTCAGGTCATGATCCCAGAGTCCATGGGTTTGAGCCCCGCATCAGGCTCTGTGCTGACAGCTCAGAGCCTGGAGCCTGCTTCAGATTCCGTTTCCCCATCTCTCTAAAAAAATTTAAAAAATAAATAAAATATGGGGTGCCTGGGTGGCTTATTCAGTTGACTCTCGATTTCCACTCAGGTCATGATCTCCTGTTTTGTGAGTTCAAGCCCCACGTCTGACTCCATGCTGATAGTGCAGAGTCTTCTTGGGATTCTTGCTCTCTCTCTCTCTTTCTCTGCCCCTCCCCTGCTCTGCTCATGCACTCTTTCTCAAAAATAAATAAGCTTTAAAAATGAATGAATAAGTAAAATTTTAAAAATAAAAAGTTTCAGTCCCATATTTCTTTGTAATTAAAAAATTTTTTATTTGAGAGAGAGTTTGTGCACATAGGGGAGAGGGGCAGAGGGAGAGAGAGAGAGAGAAAAAAAAAAAATAGAGAGAATCCCAAGAAGGCTCCTCACCCGGCATGGAATCCCACATCGTGTTCCATCCCATGACCCTGGGATCATGACCTGAGCCGAAATCAAGAGTCAGACGCTCAACTGACTGAGCTACCCAGGTATATCCTTCCCTCAGTTTCTCCAGTGGTAACATTTTTACATTATTATGGTACAATATCACAACCAGGAAATTGACAGAGCTTACTCAGATTTCACCATTTTTATATGCACCCATGTGCGTGCGTGTGTGTGTGTGTGCATGTGTGTTTATTTTTAACAATGGATACTTATGTGTTAATTCAACTGTTACTTATTTTTTCTTAGTTTTGTTTGACTCAGTGTATTTGCCTGTTTTTCAACCTTTCAGTAACAAATCCAAAATTTTGGAAAAGCGCCTACGGTATTTAAATGACCACTTTACCTACAACCTATATTGTAATATATGCCGATCACTATTTGAGAAGGACAAGCTGCTGTTTTCCTTTTTATTATGTGCCAATCTTCTTCTGTAAGTTACTTGTTTTTTTTTTTTTTATTGTAAAAACTTGTAAGGGGAAACTAATCAATGAGGATGGTTTCTCACAGAAATATATCATGTTTTCTCTGCTTAAGTCATGGTTTTACTTGTACCTTTCTCTGTAATTGTATTGGTGATTGGATGTTTATTAGATTTTTAAAATGTGAGTCACATGTAAAAGTCCACAAAATACTCATGTACAGTTCAATGAATTCTTATAAAGCAAAAGTCTCTAACTACCAACCTAGTCAAGAAATAGAGGTCTTTTCAGGGTGCCTGGATGGCTCAATTGGTAGGACATGCAACTCTTCTTGGTTAGTCTAGCTAAAAGTGTGTCAATTTTATTTATCTTTTCAAAGAACCACCTCTTAGTTTTACTGATTGTTTTATTTATTTGTCTCAATTTTATCTATTTCCACTCTGATCTTTGTCATTCTCTTCCTTCTACTAACTTTGATCTTCATTTATTTTTTCTCTAACTCCCTTTAGATGTAAAGTTAGATTGTTTGAGTTTTTTTTCTTATTTCTTGAGGTAGTCTTGTATTGCTGTGATTTTCCCTCTTAGAACCACTTTTGCTGCATCCCATAGATTTGATATGTTGTATTTATGTTTTCATTTGTCTCTGTAGTTTTTTATTTCTTGTTTGATTTCTTTAATGACTCACTGGTTGTTTAGTAGCATGTTGTTTGATCTCCACATTTTTGTTGTTTTCTTTTTGTGATCAATTTCTAGTTTTGTAACATTGTGGTCAGAGAAAATGCTTAATATAATCTCTATTGTCTTTAATTTAACATGTGACCTGTCCTGGAGAATGTTCCATTTGCATGTGAAGAGAATGTGTATTCTGCTTTTGGATGGAATTTTTGGTATATGTCTACTAAATCCATGTGGTCTAACGTGTCATTAATGCCACTGTTGCCTTATTTTTTCTGCCTCAATTTATTCTTGATGTAAGTGCGGGTGTTAAAGTGCCCTACTATTACTGTCATGCTGTCAATTTCTCCCTTTAGATCTATTAATTTTTGCTTTATATATTTTGGTGCTGTTTATATTTCATAAATGCTGTATCTTCTTGTTGAATTGACTCTTTTATCATTATGTAATTCTCATCTTGGTCTTTTATTACAGTTTCTGTTTTAAAGTCTATTTTGTCTGATATGAGGATAGCTACACTAGCTTTCTTTTCATTTCTGTTTGCATGGACTATCTTTTCCTATCCCTTCACTTTCAGTCTGTGCGTATCCTTACTTCTAAATTGAATCTCTTGTAGGCAGCATAGAGGTGCGTCTTTTGTTTTTAATCCACTCATTTTATGTCTTTTGATTGGAGAGGTTATTTACATTTAAAGTAATTAATGATAAGTATGTACTGATTGCTATTCTGTAATTGTTTTCTGCCTGTTTTCCTAGTTGCTCTGTTCCTTTTTTTTTCTCTTTTCTGTCTTCCCTTATGATGGCTTTCTTTAGTGTTCTGTTTAGATTCCTTTCTCTCTCTCTTTTTTTTTTGTGGTATTTACCAGGAACTTTTTTTTTCTTTGTGGCTACTGTGAGGTTCAAATATAGCATCCTGTGTTTTTAATAGTTTGTTTCGGGTCTCCTGGGTGGCTCTGTCAGTCAAGCATCTGACTTGATTTCAGCTCAGTTCATGGTCTCACTCCTGTGAGATCAGGCCCCACATAGGGCTCCACAATGGCCATGGAACCTACCTAGGATTCTCTCTCTCTCTCTCTCTCTCCCCCCCCTTCTCCCCCTTCTCCCCCTTCTCCCTCTCCCTCTCCCTCTTTCTCTCTCCATCTGCCCCTCCCCACCTGCTTGCTTGCTAGTGCTTGCTCTCAAAAAATAAAAAAGAAAGAAAATTATTATAATTGTATGTTTTTTTATTTTTATTTAATAGTTTATTGTCAAATTGGTTTCCATATAACACCCAGTGCTTCTCCCCACAAGTGCCCCCCACCATGACCAGCACCCCCTTCCTTCTCTCCCCCTCCCCCTTCAGTCCACGGTTCGTTTTCAGTATTCAGTAGTCTCTCATGATCTGTGTCCCTCACTCTCCCCAGCTCTCTTTCCCGCTTCCTCTCCCTATGGTCCTCTCTTAGGTTTCTCCTGTTAGACCTATGAGTGCAAACATATGGTATCTGTCCTTCTCAGCCTGACTTATTTCGCTTAGCATAACACCATCTACTTTGCTACAAATGGCCAGATTTCACTCTTTCTCATTGCCATATAGTACTTCATTGTATGTATATATACCACATTATAATTGTATGTTTTAAGTTTATTTATTTTGAAGGGGGAAATGGAGGGGCAGAAAGAGAGGGAGAGAGAATCCCAAGCAGGCTCTGCACCATCAGCATGGAGTCCAATGTGGGACTTGATCCCATGAACCATGAGATCATGACCTGAGCTGAAATCAAGAGTCAGAAGCTCAACTGATTCAGCCATCCAGACATACCCCCCATTTTATAATTTTGATGTCACATTTTACATATTTTTATTTTAAGCATCCCTTAACTATTGTAGTTTTAGGTAATTTTAGTACTTTTGTGTTTTAACCTTCATACTAGCTTTAAAAGTGATTCAGTCTACTACCTTTACTATCTATTTGCCTTTTCCAGTGAGATTTTTACTTTTATATTTTTTTGTTATTAATTAGTGTCATTTCTTTTCAGCTCAAAGAAGTACTTTAATATTTCTTGTAAGGCCAGTTCAATGGTGATAAGCTTCTTTAGTTTTCATTTATCCAGAAAACATCTTTTTTTTAGCCCTATTAGGTATAAGTGACATATTACACAATTTGCCCATCATAAGAATACAGGTAGATGACTTTTAGTATGTCTGTACAATTCTGCAGCCATCACCAGATTCCAGTTTCGGAACACTTCCATCACCTCAAAGTTTCCTTGTGCCTATTGAGTCAGTTACTATTCCTACTCTTGGCCCCCAGTAACCGCTGATCTGCTTTCTGTCTCCATAATTATTTTTTCTAGAAATGTTATGAATGACACATTTTAAGGCCTAGAATGTGGTCTATCTCTGCAAATCTTCTATATGCCATTGAAATGAATGGATTTTACTGTTCTTGAATGTTCTATAAATGCCACGTAGATCAAGCTAGTCTATATACTATATCATTTATTGATTTTCTGTCTCCTGTTCAATCAATTTTTGAGAGAGGATTAGAATCTCTCAGCTATGGAGATTGTTCCTGACAGTTGTATCAATATTTCTTTGTGTTTTGATGCTCTGTTATTAGATGTGTAATGTGTTAGGATCTCTTAATGAATTGACTTGACTTTTTTTTTTTTAATCCCTGGGTTATCCTTTGCTCAAAATCTATTTTGTATGACATTATTATACTCCCCAGCTTTCTTTTGAAGTGTTAGCGTGGTATATATTTTTCCATACTTTTCCTTTTAACCTACTGTGTCTTTATATTTAAGCTGTATTTCTGTTGACAACATGTAGTTAGGTCTTGTTTGTTTTATAATCTGATAATCACTACCTTTAATGAAATTGTGTAGACCATTTACATTCAATGAGATAACAGAGTTATGGTTAAATCTACCATTTTACAACTTGGTTTTGTTTTGCACATCTGTTCTTTGTTCCATTTCCTCATTTTCTTTTTTTTGAATTGAGTATTTATTATTCCATTTTATCTCCTTTGTTAACTTACTTTTTGTTTTATTATTGTGGTGATATAATTGGGACCATAGTATGCCTTTTAACATATCACAGTCTGTCTTCAGTAAAATTATACTATATCTGTATCTCTATATCTTATACTATATAGTATAAGAACTTACAACAATTTACATCCATCTCTCACCTTGTAATGTTTTATTACTGGCATACATTTCACTTGCATATGTTATAAATCCCATAGCATGTTTTTATTTTGCTCTAAGTAATCAATAATCTTTCAAAGAAACTTAATAAGAAAAAAGTCTCTTATGTTTACCTACATAGTTACCATTTCTGGCAGTCTTTATTCTTTGGTGTTGATCCAAATTTCCATCTACTTGAAACTTCTTTAACAGTTCTAATACTGTATATCTACTAATAATGAATTTTTTCAGTTTCTCTACATCTGGAAAGAAATCAGTGAATTTTTCTTTATTTATTTTGAGAGAGAGTGAGCAAGTGAGCGAGCGCAGGCAGGGGAGGTGCAGAGAGAGAGGGAGAGAGAGAATCCCAGGCACGTGGGGCTCAATTTCATAAACCAAGAGATCATGACCTGAGCTGAAATCAAGAGTTGGACGCTTAGCCAACAGATCACCCAGGTGCCCCTGAATTTTTCTTTTTATTTATTTTATTTTTTTTTAAAGATTTTATTTTTTTAATTTTATTTTTTTTAATTTTTGATACAGAGAGACAGCACATGAGAGGGGGAGGGGCAGAGAGAGGAGGAGGCACAGAACCGGAAGCAGGCTCCAGGCTCTGAGCTAGGTGCCAGCACAGAGCCTGACGCTGGGCTTGAACCCACGAACATGAGATCAGACCAGAGCCGAAGTTGGACGCTTAACCAACTGAGCCACCCAGGCGCCCCGAATTTTTCTTTTTAGACTTTGTAATTTTTATCTCTAGAACTTGCATTTGGTTATTTTTTCTATTGCCTGTTTCTCTCTCCATTATGTATTTTGCTTTAACTCCTTCAGCATATTTGTAATAGCTCTTGTAACATTTCTATCTTGGGGTGCCTGGGTGGCTCAGTCGGTTGAGCATCCAGCTTCAGCTCAGGTCATGATCTCACGTTTTTGGATTCAAGCCCCGCGTCAGGGTCTGTGCTGACAGCTAGCTCAGAGCCTGGAGCCTGCTTCGGATTCTGTGTCTCCCTCTCTCTCTGACCCTCCTCTGCTCACATACACTCTCTCTCAAAATAGTAAATAAAGGCTCTCTTCTGAGGATTTTCACCTCCTCGGGAGGGGCCTTTGGGCCGAACTAAAATAAACCCATTAACCACCACCACCAACAAAAAAGTAAATAAAACATTAAAAAAAATGTAACATTTCTGTCGTCTTCTTATGTCTCTCACTTCTATGTATCTATTAACTGATTTTTTTCTCTTGGTTATGGATATTGTGAATTTTACATCGATAAATGCTGAAGGTTTTTAATTCCTTAAAAAAGCATTAGACTTTACTTTTGCAAGTAGTTAAATTATTGGATTAGTTTGGTGTTTTTAGACTTGTTTTTAAGCTTTCTTACGGTAGTTCTAGAATAGACTTTATTCCAAGACGAGTCTTCATTCTAAGAGTAGGTTAGCTTGCTACTAAGGTGTGATCCTTCTGACGTTGCCTCTGAATTCCTCTGGTGTTCAACAAAGGTTTATCTCTAGTTGGCAAGAACTCATGTCTCCAAGTTCTGTGTAAGCTCTGGGAGCTGTTCAGGTTATGGCTTCCCAATATTCTTTGCCTGGTCTCCTGGAGTGTTATCCTGTTCATACATGACTTAGCATTTAGCAATAGAATCAAGAGGAAAGCTATGCAGACGTCTGGAGCCCTTTTCTGTGGATCTCCTTCTCTCTGGGACTCAGCCCACAAAATTCTGCCACTTGAGCCTTCCGTAACTCTGGTCTCTGCTTATTCAACTCAGCAATAGAGTTCTGATTTTGATCCCCTCTCTGTTGTAGAGTCTGGAAAGTGCCTCCAGGCAGATGGCTGAGACCATCATAGCGATCACCTTATTTGTGTCCCTTTTTCCAGGGACCACAGTGTTGCACTGGCTATTGTGTAACTTCCAGAAACAGTTGTTTCATTCACTTTGTCCGGTTTTCCAGTTGTTGATGGCAGTAGGGTAAATCCGTTCGGATGATTTCATTGAGGTTATAGAAGCAGAAACTGATTTCATTCCATTTTAAAATCAGCAATTTACAGCAGTCTTTATTTTGGGAATACAGGGCAAAGAAAGAGATTGAATACCAAGAACTGATGTTTCTTTTAACTGGAGGAGTAAGTCTTAAGAGTGCTGAGAAAAATCCTGATCCAACTTGGCTATCAGATAAAAGCTGGGAGGAAATTTGTCGGGCAAGTGAATTTCCTGCCTTCAAAGAACTCAGGTAATTGTTTAAACTTGATGACTTAGCGTTGAGTAAGGATGGGTAAATCTGTAATCTCCTTGTTTAACACGCTCTTTTAACATTATTTGTCAATGAAATAATAATTAGTATGCTTTTTTTCCCCATTAGGGAGCATTTTTGTGAACATATAACTGAATGGCGGGAAATCTATGACAGTAAAGAGCCACATAATGCTAAATTTCCAGCACCAATGGATGAAAGACTAAATGAACTACAGAAAATAATAATTCTTCGGTGCTTAAGACCTGATAAGGTAAAAGACATATGTGTTCTATTTGGAACCCAGCTAATTTGTCATTTAAGAATAAGTCCAGGGAAGAAAAGGCACAATATAAGGGAATATAGTCATTGACTTTGTAACAGCAGTGTAATGGACAGATGGTAGCTACACTTGTGGTGAACTCAGCATAAAGTACAAACTTATCAAGTCTAAGTTTTATACCTGAAACTAATATAACATTATATGTCAACTGTACTCAGACTTTAAAAAAAAAGTTATTGTTATTTTGTTCTTTAGCCCTCATTCTAGATGCTCAGAGATTCATTGATCTCCTTGGATTTGTGGGTTTGTAGTTTTCCTCAGCTTGGGAAAAAATTTGGCCATGATTTCTTTAAATATTTTTTTTGCCACCCTATCTTATGTCTCTAATTAAATATGCAATAGATGGCTTGGTATTATACCATAGGTGACTGCTCTGTTCATTTTACTTATTTATTTATTTATTTATTTATTTATTTATTTATTTATTTATTTATTTTGAGAGAGAGAGAAACAGAGTGAGCAGGGCAGGGGCAGAGAGAGAATCCAAAGCAGGTTCGGCATCAACAGCACAGAGTCCAAAGAAGGGCTTGAACTCACGGAACCAAGAGATAATAATTTTCATGTTTTGTTTCTTAAATTCCACATATGAGTGAAATCATACGGGATTTCTCTTTCTCTGACTGACTTCTTTTGCTTAGTATAACACTCTCTAGTTCCATCCACGTCAAATGGCAAGATGGCAAGATTTCATTCATTTTGATGGTTGAGTAATATTCTAGTGTGTGTGTGTGCGTGTGTGTGTACCCAAACTTCTTTATCCATTCATCTGTCAATGAACATTTGGGCTCTTTCCAAAATTTGGCTATTGTTGATAGTGCTGCTGTTACACATCAGGGTGGGGTGCATGTATCTCTGAATCAGTACTTTTGTATCCTTTACTGAGTAGTGCAATTGCCGGATGGCAGGATAATCCTATTTTTAACTTTTTGAGGAACCTCCATACTGTTTTCCAGAGTGAATTTATAAAACTCAACACCCCAAAAACAAATAATCCAATTAAAAATGGGCAGAAGACATGAATAGACCTTTTTCCAAAGGAGAGATACAGATGGCTAACAGACACAAAGATCTTTCTATTGGTGAAATAAACAGGCTAATATCAAATTCATACATTCAAGAAAGGCAATTATGGTGGTACAAAAGAAAAACTTTTATTTTAAAAATTTTTCTTAAAGTTTACTTATTTATTTTGAGAGAGAGAGAAAGCATGAGTGGGGGAGGAGCAGAGAAAGAGGGTGAGAGAATCCCAAGCAGGCTTTGCACTGTCAGCACAGAGCCTGATGTGGGGCTTGAACCCTCGAACCATGAGATCATGACCTGAGCCGAAGTCAGATGCTTAACCAACTGAGTCACCCAGGCACCCTTCGAAAGAAAACCTTTTAAACAGAAAACCAAAAACTATGTTCATACATGTACTTTGAACTTTGAGAACATCACCCCACCCTTCTGAGCTCCATGTATAAAATGAAGGTGTTGAAAGTAATCATACTGGTCCTTTCTCCTTCTCTTTCATTTTCTTCTTCCTCCTCCTCCTCCTCCCCCCCCCCTTTTTTTTTTTTTTTTACATTTTATGTTTTTAGTAAAGCTTCACAAGGAGCATTCTCTAATGCTTTGCTTAGGCGCTGAGTAGATTCAGAGGTGCACATAATTACTTGACTCCTGAGTATTTCTTTTTATTTTAACCTCAAAGACACTTGTACATTGTTAAAACCTATCTCACTCTTTCCTATCTGATAGTTGTGTGTGTGTGTGTATATATATATATATATATATGTTCCTTTAACTAGACAATAAGTCTCTTCAAGGCCAAAACAATGATGGATTCATTATTTTATCACCTGTAGACTCCCTTGTTTGCTATAAATTTAGGAATGATTAGCTCTGCATCTGGGAAACACCTGCATAATTTGCACTCCACAGAATGGCTCCTGATGGCCAATGGAGATAGTCCCAATGCCAAGTATGGGTAATTGCCTAATCTGCCATGCTTGGGAACCTGTGCTTAAACATTACAGCACTTAGCACACTGGAATATGCAGTAATTGTTGGTTTGTTCGTTAGCGTCTCCCACTATACTCTGAGCTGCTGGAAGTCAAGACCCATGTCTTCTTTTGCTCAATATCTCCAGGACCTAAACAGTACCTAGAAAATAGCAGGCCATCTCAGTAAATGTATGTGAATTGAGTTGAACAGAATCAAAGCAAACTAAGTTCAAATAAAGCCTTTATTTGTCAGAATTCTCCAGAGAAACAGAACCAAAAGGATAGGTGAGACAGAAACAGAGATTGCCAGGAATGGGCCCCCATGGTTGTGGAAGCTGGCAAGCCCAGAATCTGCAGGCTGGAGACCTGGGAAGAGTCAACATTGCAGCTCCAGCCCAAAGGCAATATGCTGGCAGAATTCCCTCTTCCTCAGGGGAGGACAGTCTTTTTTCTCTTTAGGCC
Source organism: Suricata suricatta (assembly GCF_006229205.1). Lineage (NCBI taxonomy): Eukaryota > Metazoa > Chordata > Mammalia > Carnivora > Herpestidae > Suricata > Suricata suricatta. The sequence goes on along the minus strand of NC_043711.1, from coordinate 24,789,268 downwards.
TTCAACTGATTGAGTGAGGCCCACTCACATTATGGAGAGTAATTCACTTAACTCAAAGTCCATGGATTTAAAAATCTCAGGGTGCCTGGGTGACTCAGTCAGTTAAGAGTCTGACTCTTGAATTTGGCTCAGGTCATGATCTCATGGTTATGTGAGTTCAACTTCTGGGCTGGGCTCCACACTGCCAGCCTGCTTGAGATTCTCTCTCTCTGTTCCTTCCATGCGCGCGCTCTCGCTCTCGCTCTCTCTCTCTCTCTCTTGCTCTCGCTCTCGCTCTCTCTCTCTCAAATAAATAAACTTAAATGAATCTCATCTTAAAAATATCTTCATGGCAACAGCCAGACTAGTTTCTGACCAAATATCGGGGTACTATGCCCTAGCAAAATTGACACCTAAAATTAACTACCACAAAGCTTATCTCCAGGTCTGTTCAAGTCTCCATATTTTCTTCTTTAGAGTATCTTTCATAAAGAATCAAAATCTTATAGAAGAGTCATAACTTTTCCTTAAATTACTAGAACAAGGTACTTTTTCTATAGAAAATTATCATACTTCGTTACAGCTACAACATCTCAGGGAGCATTGGCCCAGCTCTGTGTATAGAGTAATGAGGGGCAGAGTCACTGGGTCTTCAGTATCTCCCTCTTCTTAAAATGTACAGTTGAATCATATGTGAAACTTGAGAAACTTAGCAGAAGACCATGGGGGAAGGGAAGGGGGAAAAACAGTTACAAACAGAGAGGGGAGGAGGAAAACCGCAAGAGAGGCTTAAATACAGAGAACAAACTGAGGGTGGGGGGGAGAGGGGAGGTGGGTGATGGGCGTGGAGGGGGGCCCTTGTTGGGATGAGCACTGGGCATTGTATATAAGCCAATCTGACAATAAATTTAATTCATAAAAAATGTACAATTGAAGATCTGTGCTAGATAGAAACTATATATAGTGTTAATGGTAAATTTTCATCATTGCCCAGGTAAAGTTATTAGAGGAAGAAAAATCTGTTACATAATTATGAGGTCCTTTTTGAAAACCCTTCAGTGGCCTGTCAATACCTATAGAACCATGACAGAAGTACAGCTTGGCAGTCTTGTTACCTTGGCTAATCATACCTCTTTTCGGCCATTCCATTTTATCTTTTGAAACTTCCGCCGTTTCTAGGGCTCCTGGGTGGCTCAGTTGGTTAAACGTATGACTCTTGATTTCCCATCAGGTCATGATCTCACAGTGGGGGAGATGGAGCCCGGCACTGGGCTCTGTGCTGACAGCATGGAGCCTGCTTGGGACTCCCTCCCTCCCTCTCTCTTTGCCTCTTCCCTGCTCACACTTGCACAATGCTCTCTTTCCTAAAATAAACACACATTTGAAGAAAAAAGAGAAGCTTCCACTGTTTTTTTTTTTTTAGAAAATGTATTCATTTTATTCACCATATTAAAAGATTAAAGGAATAAACCATCTCAATAAATACAGAAAAAGCATGTGATGAAATCAACATGCATTTGTAATAAAAAAAATCTTTTAGGGGGGCATCTGGGTGGCTCAATCAGTTAAACATCAGACTCTTTTTTTTTTTCCCTGTCCTTGACAGAATGTATTAAATAAGCAAACACTACCAACAAGCAAAACAAGTACTACAATGTAAAAACATTAAAAAAAAAAAAAA
>NC_043711.1:24707615-24787508 GCF_006229205.1 Suricata suricatta | reverse complement strand
CTACAAATGGCCATATTTCATTCTTCCTCATTGCCATGTAGTACTCCATTGTGTATATATACCACATCTTCTTGATCCACTCATCAGGTGATGGACATTTAGGCTTTTTCCATGTTTTGGCTATTGTTGACAGTGCTGCTATGAAGCTTCCACTGTTTAAACCTACAGAATTGCTCACAACTACACAAAATTTCTCATATTGAAGATTCCATCCTCCTTCCTCATCTCCGCCAGGACTGCAGAAGTCTGTGGTGATCTCTCCTCCCTCCCCCAGATTCCTACAGTGTTACTTTGGAAAGTTGCTTAGCATTTAAAAAATGGTATCTACTACCTCTCTGTACTTATTTTCTGCTGCTACTGTTGATGAATATCATTCTTTTACTTTAAATTCTTGTGGCTCAAAACTGAAACAGTGTTTGAATCCCACGAATACACAAGTACAGTGAAAGGTGGATCCCGCTCCGCACCCCCGGTCACTCGACGCCCTTTCTCTTGGCCAGTTAATATTATCTGCTCCTTGTTACCCTTTATGCACATATAAATATGCATAGACACAAATGCTTTGTCCACTTATTTTTAACACAAATAGTCACATCCACTGCTGCATGCTTCTCTTGACCATTAGACTCAAACTGTACTCTTTGTTGGCTTCCAGTAGCTATCAAAATTGTTACGTGAAATGAAAATTTACCTAAAGATCGTGTCTTTTCTCTTTTTTAACAGATAACTCCAGCGATAACAAATTATGTAACTGATAAACTAGGGAAAAAGTTTGTGGAGCCTCCACCATTTGATCTGACCAAGAGTTACTTGGACTCAAACTGTACCATTCCTTTAATTTTCGTGCTCTCTCCGGGAGCAGATCCGATGGCCAGTAAGTCCACCTACGACAAACTATTAAGAACTTATAAATGACCCATGTTACTCAATGTCCATTTCGTATATGATTGTAGGTCAGTTAGTAAGTCTGGTAGTTATAAGGGAAAGTAATGAGAGTCTGCCAGGTAAGTACCCGTACACTGAGGCAGAAGGCGTATTTCATGATTTTACAGTAAGCAGTGGAACTGTTTTGTGCTCTCGTAGGCCTGCTGAAATTTGCAAACGATAAAGAGATGTCTGGAAAGAAATTTCATGCTATTTCACTGGGACAAGGACAGGGACCAGTTGCAACAAAAATGATTAAAGCAGCAGCAGAAGAAGGAACCTGGGTGTGCCTACAGAACTGTCACCTTGCTGTCTCCTGGATGCCCATGTTGGAAAAAATTTGTGAAGATTTTACCCCTGAAGTCTGTAATTCATCCTTTAGGCTTTGGCTCACGAGTTATCCTTCTCCAAAAGTATGTTTATTTAGTATGTATATTTAGTTACCTCTTAAGTTGTATAAGTTTTTTTTAATGTTTATTTTTTGAGAGAGAGACAGAATGCAAGCAGGGGAAAGAGAGAGGGAGACACAGAATCTGAAACAGGCTCTAGGCTCTGAGATGCCAGCACAGAGTCCAGTGTGGGGCTTGAACCCATGAACTATGAGATCATGACCTGAGCTAAAGTCTGATGATTAACAGACTGAGTCACCCAGGCACCCCTGTAACTTTTTTTTTTAACACCCCATATGCTATGTACAAGTTGCCAAGTTTATTTCTTTAGAGAGCAAGCCCAGGCAAGAGGGGGAGGGGCAGAGAGAGAGGGCTGGTGGTGGGGGGGAGTGGGGGGGAGAGAATCTTAAACAGGTTCCACACCCAGGGGAACCCCACATGGCTCAGTCCCACAACCCTAGGATCATGACCTGAGCCAAAATCAAGAGTTGGCCACTTAACTGACTGAGCCACCCAGGCACCCCTACCTTTTGTATCATAAGCCTTAAGTGCTTAACTTTAAGACGTCTCAAAAAGTATTTCTAGAGTGAGGCACCTGAGTGGCTCAGGTGGTTAAGCATCTGACTCTTGATTACAGCTCTAGCCATGATCTCACAGTTCATGAGGTGAACCCCTGCATTAGGAGCCTGCTTGGGATTCTCTCTCTTCCTCTGCCTGCCCCTCCCTCCCCCCACCTCTCTCTCTCTCCAAATAAATAAATAAACAAACTAAAATATTTCTGGAGTCCTCTTTCAAACCTATTTTTAACCCACTAGTGTTTGCATTTTTAGGATTCAAACTGGTTATCTTGAGTAATGTTCTACTTTTTCTGTCTTTAGTTCCCAGTAACCATCCTACAGAACGGAGTAAAAATGACTAACGAGCCTCCCACAGGTCTTCGGCTAAACCTGCTCCAATCATACCTCACCGATCCCATTTCTGATTCTCAGTTTTTCGAGGGATGCCAGGGAAAAGAACTGGTAATGTTCAGCCTCTGGAGCTTTTCAAATGTGTTTTTAAAGTAAGAAGATCTGGGAATGTAAATACTGTGAAGCTTTAGGCATTTTCTGAGAAGACAGATACTGTATCTACCATGTTCATCATTTTCTCCTCAGCGGTGTGTGCTCTGCCTCTCACAGAGCAGACATTTACATAAATATTTGTGGATTGAATGAACATATTTTAGCTTGTACACCAAAATCCAATAATGAGTTTAAGACCCAAGAGTAGCAATCTATTTTCATATCATTTATTCTTTCTTTCCACAAAATGTGTGTTAGGTGCTCTCCCAGGTGGTAGATACAAAGCAGTGAGAATAGAATAGACACCTCCCCCAAAATCTGCCATCGTGGAACTTAAATTCTAGTGATACTGCTTTTATTAATATTGCTTTTCAGCAATTATTGCATATTAATAATGCTTTTCAGTATGCTCATGGAGAACAATTTTGCACCTGGTATTGGGGACTTAGGAGTCCTAATAAATAAATAGCAACCTTTTTTCCCCATTCTTCATCACTAAGAAACAGGAAAAAATATAAACATCAAGGAACTAAATTTTTTAAGTTTATTTTGAAAGAGAGGGCACGTGCATGCACATATAGTGGGGGAGGGGCAGAGAGAGGAGGAGAGAATCCCAAGCAGGTTCTGCACTGTCAGCACAGAGCCCAATGTGGGGCTCAGTCCCACCAACCTTGAGATCATGACCTGAGCCAAAACCAAGAGTCAGAGGCTTAACCAACTGAGCCACTCAGGTGCCTAAAGGGAACCAAATTTTAACCTTAGTTGCTGATAAACACTAGGTTCGAAGATGTAGTTGACACCTGTCAACCAATGGGGCATCACTGAATAGAATTAAACAGATTTATCCACCCTCAGGAACAGAGGACATTTTCTTCCCTAAGGGAAGCTCAATTCTAAGACGGAAAAGCTGAGCAAAGCATATCTGGTTAACTTTTCCCAAATTTATCAATCAGATAGGTCCCTCCTCTTGCAGGGATTAATACAAGGATGGAGAAAATCCAGAAATGTTACACTGAGGTCTCCACACGTGGAAGGAAACATCAGTACCAAGGGAAGTTCGTTCCCTGGCCTCACCCCAACATCTACCATTTATCACATCGGCCTCTTTGAGCTAGAAAAAGAATAGAATTGATAATAAAGAACTGAATCCTTTGGAAGCCAGCTAGTCTCCCTCTGCTTCATGATAACTTTTGCATGCTCCTAATTCTGAGCAATAAGTTTATTTGAAAGCCTGGGAGAAAAGGAGGATATTTGGTGTTTTAGCTAGAAAGAGAGCTCAATATAATGGAGAAGGTGGTGTGATGTCTGATCTCCATCTAGGGTTTGAGTTCCTGCGAGAAACGCCAAGATTTCTCTCGTACCACAGGACTGTTTTGGGGCTACAAGCACAGACCAAAAAAGTGGAAGGATTATGACTTTCTTAAGAAAAATTCCATTCTGTGAAAATATGGGGAAAATACACCTAAATTAAGTTATTGCTCTCATTTCCAAAAGGTTTTCCTCTATCGATGTTTCACCAAAGGAGTACCTGAGTGGCTCAGTTGGTTAAGTGTCTGATTTCATCTCTGGTCATGATCTCGCGGTTTATGGGTTTGAGCCCCACATTGAGCTCTGTGCTGACAGCTCAGAGCCTGGAGCCCACATTGGATTCTGTGTCTCTCTCTCTCTCTCTGCCCCTCCCCTGTTCACACTCTGTCTTTCTCTCCCTCCCTCTCTAAAAAATAAACAAACATTAAAAAAAAAACTTAAACTGTCTTACCACAGTTTTCATTCAGTATTATTTAAAATATGCTTTAATTTATGTACATTTCAAGAATATAGTTATTCAGTAAGGTCATGATATATTTGTATTTTTTTTAATGTTTTTTATTTTGAGCAAGAGAGCATGAGCAGGGGAGGGACCGAGAGAGGGAAACACAGAATCCAAAGCAGGCTTCCAGGCTCTGAGCTGTCAGCACAGAGCCCGATGCAGGGCTCCAACCCACCAGATGCAGATTGCAACATTATGACCTGAGCTGAAGTCTGATGCTTATCCAACTGAGTTGCCTAGGTGCCCCTGTACTTGTACTTTAATATTATAGAAATCATTTCTACTACTGCATCATATGAAGGTAGTTGGATGGATTTTTACTGCATTTGGAGCTAGGTTTGAAATGACCTAACTTAAGCCATCAAGGTAGCATACTTGAAATTTTCTTGGGGTGGTGGGGGAAAGAGTCTTCACAGAGGTGGATGGCCACCCTCCAGAGCACCGACACATAGGAAGATGCTAGGAGAGAGTAAATAAACAAAGGTTTCAAAAGCGACCTCCACATGGAAAGTCATAAAATTAGGAACTGTGTATTGGGGTTTATTCCTATCATAAAGACTGTGTTCCCTCAGTTGTAGTGAGCATATGCCAATGAGTCGTCTGGATAACATTTGAGTTACTCAAGTTGTAAATATCTATGAACAACACTAAAGTATTAGCAGCCACTACTTTGGCAAATGGTAGAATTTTTGCATTTTAATTAAGTTTGTCTAGCTTTGGAGGTTTTAAGTTATACGATTAATAGTTTTTATAGTATGCATTGTTTTTAAATAGAAGTTTGCAGAGACATATGATCATAGAATCATAATTAAAAAGACTGTTGGTTCCCTTCATTTTACTAGTAGAAATCTGATCACAATTTTCTCTTGTATAATTTTTATACTAAAGGCATGGGAGAAGTTGCTGTTTGGAGTTTGTTTTTTTCATGCCCTTGTGCAAGAGAGAAAGAAATTCGGTCCTCTTGGTTGGAATATTCCATATGGATTTAATGAATCTGACTTACGGATCAGTATTCGACAACTACAGGTAAGATTAGAAAGGAATTAACATTGATGGAGGATCACTGTGTGTCAGGCCCTAGGCAATTCCCTTTGCTTAGAATAAACTTAGTCCTCCCAACATGGCTAGTAAGGGGGAAATAGTAGAAAATTATAACTGCGGTTTATGAAGCACTATCTCTAGGACTTTTTCTGCTGCAAGTAACAGGACACCTGATTCAAACTGGCTAAAACCATAATGAAACTGACTATTTCACATTAAAAAGAGGTACAGAGGAAGGACAGGCTCTGGAGTTGGTTGTCATCAAGGAGCCTGGTTCTTTCTGGAGTGCCCTCCTCAACTGTTGGCTTTCTATCGGTCCTTACTATTCTCTACTCTCTTCCTCTGCTCAAAGCTATAACTTAGCTCTAAGTAGAAAAGGAATTTACTGAAAAATCACTTTGGCAGATCTGAGAACACCAAGATGGCTGGAGAGCCCAGGCATCCAGAGTCATATCCAGGTTCACACCATGTCTTGGTAACAGCAGCTCCTCAACCCTGGTTGAGTAACAGACACCACAGCTCACAGAGCTGCCGCACAGACTCTGGTCTACTGCAGGCCCTCTGATGTCATCAAGAAAGATTCTTTGCTGTTCCTGCTTTTTTGAGCTCTAAATCCCAGTTCAAAGTCTAACTCACAGGCCTTGTCTTTAACTCTAAAAGAGGCCGCCTGGGTGGCTCAGTCAGTTAAGGGTCTGACTTCAGCTCAGGTCATGATCTTGCGGTCTGTGAGTTGAAGCCCCGCATCAGGCTCTGTGCTGATGGCTCAGAGTCTGGAGCCTGCTTCATATTCTGTGTCTCCCCGTCTCTCTGCCCCTCCCCTGCTCACTCTCTCAAAAACAAATAAACATTACAAAAATAAATAAGAGAAGCTAGAAAAGTGAGTGGCAGGGTTTTCCACTTTCTGTAGACTCATGATGTGAGAAATTCAGATAGCAGCCCCTGGCCGAAAAAAAAAAAAAAAACAAAAAAAACCCCTGCTATAAATTCCTACTAACTCAGACTTTGAACTAGGCACATTACTTATATTAACTCTAGTCCTCACAGCAACCCTGTAAGGTTGGTATTATCCCTATTTTTGAGGAAACCAAAGCTAAGAAATGAGTTTGCCCATTGAGATAGGATTTGAACTCCAGGCTCTCCGATCCCAATACTTTTCCCATTATTTCTGTACTATTTTACTGAGTACAGTAATCCAGCTGGACAATGAAAAAAAGTATTAATATTTCTGCTTCTTTGCTGTGACATGGAGCTTCATCAAGGGAAACCAGAAGTGTTGATAAAACCCACTGACGCTATTCGGTTTTACTTAGGTGGGGTTTTGTAAGGCTATCAGTATATAATCATGTTTATAGCATAACAAATAATTTTTATAGAAACTTCTGACATTTTGTCAACTTTTTTTTTTTAAATATATGTTCATTTTTGAGAGAAAAAGTGAGCATGAGTAGGGAAAGAGCAAAGAAAAGGACAGAGGATCTGAAGTAGGATCTGCACTAACAGCAGCAAGCCTGATGTGGGGCTCCAACTCGCGAACCACGAGATCATGACCTGAGCTGAAGTCAGATGCTCTACAACTGGGCCACCCAGGCGCCCCTCTGTTTTCTTTTAAACAGGCAGAAACCTTAACTAGAACAAACCTATCAATTTGAAAATCCCTGAACAACTGATGAAGTTAGTGCTTATCGAATTATAATTACATGATGAAATGACATTGATTCTAAACACTGGGTTAAAAAAAATTTTTTTAGTTGGTAGAACCCAAGCTTAGAGAACATTTTGCTGAAAACCATTCTACAGAAAACCAGTCAAGTGAGAATTCTCCACCTTCTTGTCAGGCCCCCGCCTGCAGCCTCACGTGTCATCAACCTTTCTGGCCCCAACACTGGAGCTGGAAGGCATAGATTAACTCCATCTTTTATATCTTCAAGAACAGGGTACCTGAGAGGGGGTCGGTCTTTAAGCCATCTTTTCCTAGTCATACCAGCAAAATACCACTTGCTTCCAAAAATGTAAATGAATGAATTGATGGCTAAGTTGATAGACAACCAAGGAATGAGTTGTTCATCTCTACACCTTGCATTTCCCATAAATTTAACATGAATTTCTCTTGTGAGTTCTTCCTTTAGTTTTGGGGAGGGAGGGAAACCCAGTTAAACATACCCTTCCCTCCCCCAAAGAGAAGAAAGGGAGAAACTCTCCTTTCTCACAGATAACTTATTCACCACAACTCTCCCAAAGACCACCTTCCCTCTCTCTGTCTTCTGCTCATATTTCTTGACACTTCTCTTCCTCCTGAAAACATGACAGTCTCCAGCAAAGAATGGTATCTTCTTTTAAGTTGGCCCTGGATAATTTAGAGATATTTTTCTTTAACTGTGCACCATTTCTGCTATAATTCCTGCACTATTAGGTAACTTTCAGGAGCAAGAAAAAGTTCCCATCCATTTACTTATACCATTCCAATACATATACTACCAAAATTCCTGTCTACAGGAAAATGTGGAGGACCTAGAACTGGAAGAAATAAATTCAGGCCTTCACATCATTTCACATTTCCCAGACTCAGTTTCCTACTTTACAGGGTTATTGGGAGATGAGCAAGACAATATAAAAGCTATGCAAATAGTAGTGTTTTTATTTTATTTTTAAAAAATTTTTAAATCTTTTTATTTATTTTTGAGAGAGAGAGACAGCATGAGCAGGGAAGGGTCAGAGAGAGAGGGAGACACAGAATCTGGAGACAGGCTCCAGGCTCTGAGCTGTCAGCACAGAGCCTGATGCGGGGCTTGAACCCACGAAATGTGAGACCATGACCTGAGCCAAAGTCGGAGGATTAACCAAATGAGCCACCCAGGCACCCCTAGTGTTTTTATTACTTTTTAAAAGTCTTGTTTATTAAAGTAACCTCTACATCCAACATGGGGCTCAAACTCATGACCCCGAGATAGAGTCAGATGCTTTTCTGAGAGCCAGCCAGGTGCTCCCGTTTTTATTGCTATTGTAAATGGTGTCATACTGTGTGAGCCAGGATTGGGCACTGAAGTTTGGAACTGATTTGTTTTTATCACATTGCGAACAGTGCCCTAAGCCACGCACCTGGTTCTCAGCCTTGTGCTTTTGGCATTGGGGGCCAGATAGCTCCTTGCTGAGGGCAGCTGTCCTGTCCTGCCCACTAGATGGCAGTAGCACCTCCAACCATCAATCTAAAATGTCCCCAGATATTGCCAAATATCCCCTAGGGGACAAAATTGCCGCCAATTAACAATCAGTAGCCTAAAACAGGGGCAAATTATCCAAGTACATATGAAAAAGACTTGATAATTTTCATGTCATCTTTTTTTGTTAAATGGTTTTCTTATTAGAGAAGCAATACATGTTTATTCCCCACCCCACCCCCAAAATTGGAAGATGAAGATAAGCAGAGTAATTTAAAACAAACATGAACCGTACCAGCCATCCCACCAAAGGTAACTCATGGGGACAGATGAGTCTCTTAACGCCACCCCTATGCATCTTGACAGATACTTAATTTCATCTTAAAATGGAAATGATGCGAAAGGCTTTAAGGTTTTTCTCACTCCGTTTTTTCCTTTGTTTCAGTTATTTATAAATGAGTACGAGACAATTCCGTTTGAAGCCATCTCCTACCTGACTGGGGAATGTAACTATGGAGGCAGGGTGACGGACGATTGGGACAGACGCCTCCTCTTAACCATGCTGGCGGACTTTTATAATCCGCAAATCGTTGAAAACACTCATTACAAGTTTTCTCCCAGTGGAGACTATTTTGCACCTCCCAAAGGCTCCTACGATGATTACATTGAATTCATTAAGGTAACTCATGTCACTGAAAATGGGGTTAGATTTAAGTGTGATTTTTTTTCTAAAAGCAAATCATGACATGTTCCCCTGTAACGTAGAGGGCTAGCCGAGTAGTCCGGTTTTCAATCAACTTTCAGTTGTTTCTTTTGTTTCAAGAAAATACTAAATTGGAAGAGTTTAAAACCTTGTGGCTTAATGTTGAGTTGATTTTTAACCCTTTTGGGTCTGCGTGTGTTTACCTTATGAATTATTGTATGAGGTGAAAATGGGATGCTTCTTGCTTCATCTGTTTTCTGGTAGAAACTTCCGTTTACTCAGCACCCCGAGATATTTGGATTACATGAAAATGTGGATATCTCCAAAGATCTGCATCAAACCAAACTTCTCTTCGAGTCCTTGCTTCTCACCCAAGGAGGCTCCAAACAGACAGGATCCTCAGGGAGCACTGACCAGATTCTATTAGAAATTACCAAAGATATTCTCAACAAGGTGATGTTTAATTTATAATATGATGCCTATAATGTATATTAAAGTGGCACTGGAATGGCAATCTGAACACTCCAGTTTAGCAGCATCAGGATCTTGAGTGAGCTCCTTTGCCTTTCTGAGCACTAGTTCCCAAATTTGGGAAGTGGTGATCATAATGCCAACTGTATAAGGTTCTTGTGAACATTTAAAAGATCATGAATTTGGGGTGCCTGGGTGGCTCAGTCAGTTGAGCAGCTGACTCTCGATTTTGGCTAAGGTCGAGCGCCGTGTTGAGCATGGAGCCTGCTTTGGACTCTCTCTCCCCCTCTGCTCTTCCCCAGCTCATGTGTGCACACACGCTCTCTCTCAAAAGCAAAAACAAAAAAACATGAATTTAAAATGCTTTGCATGATGGCACATAGTAGGTTGTTAGTAACTATAGTTGTAGATGAGTGAATGAACATACGACTTACTATCATTTCCAAAGATAATGGATTTACTTTTGAAAAACTGGAGGAAATGGTCTGAACTTGCTGGTTCAAGGAGTGAACAGTTTTTAATCTGTATCTTAGGAAGTGAGGGGGCACAGGGGAGATAAGATCAGCACTAAATTAGCAACTACACCTTTTTGTTTTTTCCTTCATAATATAGCTTGAAGTATTTAGCCCACTAGGTAGAGTGGGATGGTACTCTTTCCTCTCCTCTTTTTTCTGTCTGAAATTCCATAAACAATTACAAAGGGAACTTTAAAAGGATTATGATTGACCATGCAGATCTTTACAGTTTCCCTTCAGGGTAAATACTATAATTGTCCCCGTATTTCAGTGTTAAGTATTCTGACAGAGCAGAGCCTGACCCGTAATCCATGTTCTTGAAGACCCATGGATAGCCCTTTGGCTGTGTGCCCTTGGGCAGTAACTTAACCTCTCTGTACAGTTGACTCTTAAACAACATGGGTTTGAACTGCATGGACCCACTTACATGTGAATTTATTTCTATAACTAAAGCACAGTAATATAAATGTTCCGTCTCTTCTTTAAGATTTTCTTAATATTTTCTTTCTAGCTTTCTTTATTGTAAGAATACAGTACAGAATGCATATGACACACAAAATATGTGTTGACTGTTTATGTTATTGCTAAGGCTTACGGTCAATAGGTTTTTAGTGATTAAGTTTTTTTTTTTTGTATTTTATTTTATTTTTTTTTTCATAATATTTTATTGTCAAATTGTTTTCCATACAACACCCAATGCTCTTCCCCTCAAGTGCCCTCCACCATCACCATAATTAAGTTTTTGAAGGGACATCTGGGTGGCTCAGTCGGTTAGGCGTCTGACTTTGGCTCAGGTCATGATCTTGCAGTCCATGTGTACGAGCCCTGTGTTGGGCTCTGTACCGACAGCTCAGAGCCTGGGACCTGCTGCAAATTCTGTGTCTCCCTCCCTTTTTCTCTCTGCCCCTCCCCCACTCACACTGTCTGTCTCTTTCTCTCAAAAATAAACATCAAAATGTCTTTTGTAATAAAGTTTTTGGAGAGTCGAATTTATATGTGGAGTTTTAACTATAAGGTGTGGGGGGAGGTTGGTGTCCCAATCTGCACTGTTCAAGGGTTAGCTGTGCTTGAATATGCTCCTCTGCATAATGGAGATGATAATGGCCCCCTGAGAGTGTAAGGTAAGGGTGAAATGAGATCATGTACAGGAAGTACCCAGCACAGTGTCCAGCCCACAGTAACTGCCTAGTGCTGGCTGTTAGCGACAGGACAGCTGAATGAAGTGAATTACCCATTCTGAGAATAATATGTGACCTTCCAAATCCATTCTCTCAGCTGCCAAATGATTTTGACATCGAAACAGCCCTCCTGAAGTATCCTGTGAGATATGAAGAGAGCATGAATACTGTGTTGGTACAAGAAATGGAAAGATTTAACAAGTAAGGATCTCTACCCCTGCTGGTTCAGAGGACAACCAACCCAAGTTGATTAAAAAAAAAAAAAAAGACATACATTAAAATTTTAAGAAAAAATTATCCAACTTGACATTTCCTTAAGATCTACTCTCACTCTTTAAAGTTGTATCATCTTCTGCTCCAGAGCAAGGATATCTTTTAGAATGCAAACGTGATTACGGAAATGAGGTCTATTTTTACTGGTGAAAATATTCACTCGTCACAATTTCTCCTCAGGAACTCAAGACCAAAGGAACGTTAACTGAGCCTGTAGTTACATCTTTTGTCATTGTTCCGCCACGTGACACATGCACACCTCCCTTTTCTTCTTGAGTCCAACCTAGGTTGGTTAGGTATCCTTGAGAGCAAACAAATTTTTGCTTTGAAGTTTTTAAATGGTTCTGTATTTTGAAATTTTTTTTAATGTTTTATTTATTTTTGATACAGAGAGAGACAGAGCCTGAGAGGGGGAGAGGCAGAGAGAGAAGGAGACAGAACCGGAAGCAGGCTCCAGGCTCTGAGCTAGCTGTCAGCACAGAGCCTGATGCGGGGCTCGAACCCACCAACGTGAGATCTGACCTGAGCCGAAGCCGGAGCCTTAACCGACTGAGCCACCCAGGTGCCCCTAAATGGTTCTGTATTTTGAAAGAGAGAGTGAGAAAGGGGTAGAGAGCAGAGAGGGAGAGAGAATCCCAAGCAGGTTCCACACTGTCAGCAGAGCCTGACACAGGGCTCAAACTCATGAACCGTGAGACCATGACCTGAGCTGAAAGCAAGAGCCAGACGCTTAACTGACTGGGCCACCCAGGTGCCCCTTTGAATGTTTTCATTGGATTTTCTACAGTTCAATATGGCTTAAGGAATGGAGAAGTTGTTTTGGTTATGAATTTTCTAAGGTGTTTTCAAGTTTATTTGGGTTTCAGGACTTGCTGACACTTAAAAACAAGACATATTAAAACACTATGAGACCTTAGGTATTTTTTATACAAAGACCACATATATTTATAGGTACTAGCATCCTATCGCTCTGCTGCTTAGGCTTCTAGCCCACAACCCTCACTTCAGGTATACTTGTGGTGGTCTCAGCAGCTTGGGCCCATGTGAGAAACAGTCTTTGCCAGTGCGTCAGTGAATATATGTGTTATGCATTAATGCATCATTTCACAAAGGTCAGCCTTTGCATTACATGTTTATCACTCTTCCCATACTTTCAGGCCACCTGTAACATCATTTACCTAATATTTTTCCTAAAATCATCCTCTGCTTAAATTAGCCTGGTCTTAAGCCATAATACCCAGAAAACAACAATTTTGATAGGCTATCTTGTACTATTTTCTGTATTATGTAATGATTAAAATGAAGAAGTTTCATCCAGGGGTGCCTGGGTGGCTCAGTTGGTTAGGCATCCAACAACTCTTGATTTCGGCTCAGGGCATGACCTCACAGCTTGTGAGCTCAAACCCTGTGTTGGGCTCTGTACTGGCAGTGCAGAGCCTGCTGGGGAGTCTCTCTCTCCCTCTCTCTCTGCCCCTCTCTCTCTGTCTCTCTCAAACTCAATAAAGTAACTGAAAAAAAAAAAAAAGGTTCATCTGAGTATCACCTAAAAATACCTTCCATTACCAGGAGGGAGGTGAGTACCTTTGGGGAAACACTCCCATAAAACTGTGAGTGAGATTTCTTCTTCTGGAAACATAGTATGTTGATATTTACCATCGTATGTACATTGATAATATGATTCTTTTCCTTGCAGTTTAATTAGAACTATACGCAATACTCTACAGGACCTTGATAAAGCTATCAAGGGCTTGGTTGTAATGGATTCTGCATTGGAGGCACTCTCTGGCAGTTTGCTTGTTGGAAAGGTTCCGGAAATATGGGCCAGACGATCATACCCGAGTCTTAAACCCCTAGGAAGTTATATCACAGATTTTCTAGCCCGGTTGAACTTTTTACAGGTAAAGGATTTTATATATATTATATATGTGTGTGTGTGTATATATAATTTTAGTTTTGAGTTGACTGGAGAGAGATTAGAAATAGTCTGGTCACTTCAGTGTGCCCTGGTTGAATGGAATGTGGTTAGTGGTTTCATGGTAATCTAACCAAAATTTCAGAATGTTAACAATTACACATATTTCAAAGTACTCAGTAGAAAATTAAAATTTTACATAGTCCAAATAAAACGAGACATTTATATTTTTTTAAGATTCTAAGTTTGGGGCACCTGGATGGCTCAGTTGGTTGAGTGTTCGACTTCAGCTCCGGTCATGGTCTCACAGTTCATGAGTTCAAGCCCCACAATGGGCTCACTGCTGTCAGCACAGAGCCTGCTTGGGATTTTCTCTCTCCCTCACTCTCTGCCCGTTCCCCACTCATGCTCTCCTCTCAAAAATAAATAAAACATTAAAAAAAAAGATTCTAAAGTTTGTGGTTCTCTGAGACGACATACTTGGTCTTGTAATTCTAATACCCTTGGTAAATCTCAAAAAGAGTCTGAGATTTGGATTTACCAATAATTGGCCATTGTCTTAAAATCCGTGCTTTTTAAATTTTTTTATTTTTTTAAATGTATACTTTATTGTCAATTGGTTTCCATATAACACCCAGTGCTCTTCCCCACAAGTGCCCTCCTCCATGACCATCACCACCCTTCCCCTTTCCCCCTCCTACTTCAGCCCTCAGTTTGTTTTCAGTATTCAAGAGTCTCTCATGATTTGCCTCCTTAACTCATCCCACCCCCCTTTTCCCTTCCCATGGTCCCTTGTTAGATTTCTCCTGTTAGACCTATGAGTGAAAACATATGGTATCTGTCCTTAAATCCGTGCTTCTTATCCCTTATCTTATAAAACCAGGGAAACGTTGAATGCTTTGAAATGTCTGCCCTCCATCCCCAAATACACACACAAAGGGTGTTCAGGACACGATTTCTCTTCCGCAGGTCCTCAGCTTGTCCTCATGGTTTGGTTGTTTGTGTGGGGGTAAGAGTCGGGGAGAGTCCCAAAAACACTTTTTGGAAATCCACATCAGGTATATGATCTTTCCCTGTTTAGTTGCCTTTTTTTTCTTTTTTGAGAGAGGTGGGGGGGAGAGGGGACAGAGTGAGAGAAAGAGAGGATTGCAAGCAGGCTCCACACCCAGATGGAGCCAGACTTGGGGCTCAATCTCACAGCCCACAGTGAGATCATGATTGAGCCAAAATGAAGAGTTGGACACTTAACCGACTGAGCCACCCAGGTGCCCCCGTTGACTTTTTATTACAGATGAGCTTTATTTGTTTCCCTGTAGAAGCTAATCAGAAAATAGCCAGTGCTTCTGAGGATGTGGAGAGAGAGGCTTTCTCATACACCCCTTTAAAATTTTTACCAATGTAATCGATCATATCTTATTATTTCAATTTGCTGGGGGTTTTTTTTTTTGTAATTAGTGAGCTTGTGTTTCCTTTGGTATGTGTGCTTGCCATTTGTATTTTCTCCCATGAACTGCCTCTTCATGTCCTTCCTAGGCTCATTTTTCTTTTGGACTATTTCTTAAAAATTAATTACAAGAACTGGTTGTGTAGATTTTACATTTAACAAAAGAAAACAGCCTAGAATGGGGTTGTCAGTGTTCGGGCTCTAGAAGAGTTTTCTCATCCATAAAATGCTTAATTTCACCTCAAAGGTAACAGTCCATGGCATGTAGTAAGAATTCAGTAAAAGTAGACTATTCTTTGGTAAGATCATAAATTGTTGAACTTTATCAAATGCCTTTTCAGCACTTATGTGGGGTTTTTTCCCCCTCTTTGGCTTATTATTGCATTGAATTATTCACTAGATTTCCAAGTAGAAAACCGTCATTGTATTTCTAAAAAAAATTACTCTTGGTCAGTGGATCTTCATTCTTTTAATGCTGTAATCAATTCCATTTGGATATTTTTAGAGTTTTTGATATACATTACCTAATCAGCCAGAAAAAATTATCTAGTTGTATCCCCAACAGGAAGGCCTGTTTCTAAAAATTAATGGTTTTTTTTAATCTTTGCTAATTTGATAGTTAAAGGTGCGTCTACCTGGGTGAGTGCTAGCCACATCTACAACATGTCTTCTGAATTCCTCCTGCGTGGACCAGCCTCTTCCCATCCCTTATCAAAAGCATTTGGCTTGGGGACGCCTGGGTGGCTCAGTCAGTTAAGCATCCAACTTCTGCTCAGGTCATGATCTCAGTTTGTGAGTTCGAGCCCCACCTTAGGCTCTGTACTGACAGCTCAGAGCCTGGAGCCTGCTTTGGATTCAGTGTCTCCCTTTTTCTCTGCCCCTCCCCTGCTTACTGTCTGTCTGTCTGTCTGTCTGAAAAATAAATACTAAAAAAATTTTTTTAAGTATTTGCCTTATAGTTAATCATATCCTTCCGTTGTCAGTCTTCCTTTCTTTTATACTCCAGTTCATTTCCCAAGTTCCCATTTCCCAGTTCATTTCTTTTTTGGAACTGCTCACACTTTCCATATACTGTTTCTTCCTGCAGGGCCTTCAAGAGTCATTTCTTTGGTCTTTCAGAGGGGCCCTGGCATGGTGCCAGCAGGGATAGTCTCCAGGACAAATTTCTTTTGTTGTTGTTGAAGTGAAGTGGATTTCCTCTTGGAATCATTCCGTTCGAATGAGTAAGAAAGATCTCACTCATTATCAGGCACCTTTATCATCCTTCGCCACATGCCTTCTTCCAAACGGATCTGTCCCCCATTGACCTCTTATCCATACAGAACCCTTCCAGAAGCTGTAAAGTTTTCCTCTTACCTTTCTTTCTCTGGACTCTCTTTTTTTAAATGTTTGTTTATTTTTGAGAGAGACAGAGCTTGAGCAGGGGAGGGGCAGAGGGAGAGGGGAGGACGGAGGATCTGAAACAGACTCTGTGCTGACAGCAGAGAACCTGATGCAGAGATTCTCTGCAAACCATGAGATGATGACCTGAGCCAAAGTCAGATGCTTAACCAACTGAGCCACCCAGGCATCCCCTCTAGCGGTCTCTCTTTTTTTTTTTAATTGTTCTTTATTTATTTTTGAGAGACAGAGAGAGACAGAGGGAACAGGGGAGGGTCAGAGAGAGAGGGAGATACAGAATCTGAAGACAGGCTCCAGGCTCTGAGCTAGCTGTCAGCACAGAGCCCGACGCGGGGCTCGAACCCACAAACCGTGAGATCATGACCTGAGCCGAAGCCGGATGCTCAACCGACTGAGCCACCCAGGGGCCCCTGTAGTGGACTCTTAACTTTACCTCCTAATGCTTCTTAGAGTTAATTAAGCAAATGACTCATTTGGAGTTTCTGTCTTTTCCTCATTTCTCTCTCTCCATTTACCCTATTTCTCTTCCCTTTCTCTTGCTTGTGCATTTTTTTTTAAAGCTTTTTACACATTGGCTATACTCTCAGGTTCAATCCCAGATCTGACATTTAGTAACTGTGTGACTTTGAGCAAGATATTATTCATCTTTCTGTACTCCAGTTTCCTTGTCTGTAACTCATGGAGTTATTTTGTGGACTAAATAAGCCTGTCAGGTGCTTAGCACAGCACCTGCCTGGCAAGCACTAAGCACCCAGTAAATGGTAGCTAATTCAGAAACTTTATTCAAGTCACTGACCCAGACACTCGTGACATTCTTGGCTAAATGAAGCCCTGGAGTGAGCCAGGGAATTTGCTATACATGTGCCTTCTGGGCTCTAACAACTTTCTTGTGGACAGTGCTGGATCTGTCGTTGGCAAGCTCCACCTCTTCCTCCACCTCTTCTTCATTTGGACTGTGGCAACGTCTCTAGCAATGGTTTGTTCTCTTCCTCCCAGGAAGCAAAGCTGGCTTCTTCCCACAGGCACTGCTCGTTCAGAGATAAAGTTCATTTCATTGGTTCAACTGGTCTTTCAACTAATATGAACTGAGACCCCACTTTGTCCAAAACATCTTATTGTGTGCTTTGTGAGATAAAAAGGTGATGACAGGGGTGCCTGGGTGGCTCAGTCGGTTAAGCCTCTGACTTCGGCTCAGGTCAGATCTCACGTTCGTGGATTCGAGCCCCACGTCAGGCTCGGTGCTGACAGCTCAGAGCCTGGAGCCTGCTTCCAGTTCTGTGTCTCCTTCTCTCATGCTCTGTCTCTCTCTGTATCAAAAATAAATAAAACATTAAAAAAAATTAAAAAAGAAAAGTGATGACCACATGAGCCCTGCCTTCATATTGCCAATAGCCTACAGGGGGATAAGCTATGTATCTTTAAAAAAAAATAAAAACAAATACAGCAGAGTAAGGGATGTATCATAACAGATCAACTTGTAAAATGCTCTGGGAATTCAAAGGGAGAGAGAGTTCTTCTAGCTCAGGAAAGTGGAATTTGTTTATTGGATGAGGAAGTATTTGAGCTGGGTCTCAACCATGAGAGGTTTCAGACACTGCAAAAAAAAAAAAAAAAAAAAAGGAAAAGAACTTAGAGATACCTCTGCAATGAAAGGCACTGTATCATTTAGAACTGAATCTGTCGCAAAAATTCTGACATATACAAAAATAAAGTTTATTCCCTCAGTAATTAAAAAATCAGGGGGTCAAGTGGCTCCAGGCAGGAGGTGACCTGGGGTGCAAAATGGTGCCCTGGATTCTTGCAGCTCATTTCCCGGCTCCATTTCTTGGAGGGTTGACTCCATTCTCAGGTAGGTTCTCACGTGATGGTAGAAAAACAGCAGCAGCAACTCTGGCCTCACATCAACCTCTGTGACTGGGGGTATCCTTGGCCAGGCATGAATCACATGCCCACCCAGGAAGTGGAGTTCCTGCAGCATCAGGGCTTGGGTTGAGAGTCTAGACAGGTTTCCTCCTCCAGAAGGATGGAAGAGTAGCGTCACTTTAGGACAAGCAGAAAATACAACAGATGTCTGCCCGATGCACAGAGACCAGCACACAGTTAGTCTGTTTACAAAGTAAGATACTTAAAGAGGAATTAAAAGGGATCAAGACAGAGAGGTGCCTGGGTGGCTCAGTCAACTGAGCCTCCAGCTCTTGGTTTCAGCTCGGGTTATGATGTCACACTTGATGAGTCCAACCCCCTTGTTGGGCTCTGTGCTCACCGTGGAGAGCCTGCTTGGGATTCTCTCTCTCCCTCTCTCTGCCCCTCCCCACTCATATGCACTCTGCCTCAAAAATAAATAAATAAACTTAAAAATTATTTTCTAAAAAGGAATCAAGCTGGAAATACAATTTAGGGCTAGATTATGAAGTATGTTAAATAGGAGAGTAAGATGCTTAGACTTTAATTTGGTAGAATAGTAGTAGATTACTGAAGAATTATGCAGGGTGGTGAATCCAATCTGAACAACGCACATGAAGTGTCCTCTGGAAACATTACTCTAGAAGTCCTGAGCAGTGAGGAGACAGTGAGAAGACATGCATGTCGATACAGAAAGAAGACAATGGACATGGAACTGGAGTGGGCATGGAGGTAGGGGGTGCTGGGAGGTGTAAGGAGCTGGAATCAACCCTCAGCTATATGATGTGTGAGATGTCTAAGGATGGTCGCTTCTGAATAGGATTACGTAATAAATCCCCGAAATTTTACCTTCAGCTCTTTGTAGAAGATCTGAACCTTTCAAACTTTGTATTATTCAGGTTAATGTTAAGATTACCTTGAGTTACCCAAGAAGAGTAACTATGGGCCAAGGCACGTTGCGTGTTTTGGGTTGGGGAAGAGACTCCTGTGATGGAAAGTGTGGACAGCACAAAAACCAGGAGCAGGAATTACAGACCAGGTGATGCTTGTATGAGTCTGGAAATGAGCGTCATGCACTGTGTTTTCCCTTCCAGGACTGGTATACTTCAGGAAAACCTTACGTGTTTTGGCTCTCAGGATTCTTTTTTACCCAAGCCTTTCTCACTGGAGCGATGCAGAATTATGCCAGAAAATACACCATCCCTATTGACTTACTAGGATATGAATTTGAGGTACAAAACCCCCTAAACGCCACGGTATATCATTATGTCAAAATCATATAGTTAAGCAAGGAAGATATGCAGAATTCACATTTTTATGGTCCATTATATATGACTTCTTTCCATTCTTTGTGTCTCATGAAGAAATATGTATTTGTCTTGCTACGTCTGATAGGACTTTTATATGTCTCCATTTTCAATTCAGATCCTCTAATGCTGCTCTTCTGCTTCAGCAAAAATAGGTACAATAAAACATAAAGTGCCTCAAAAAGAGCTACAGTGTACATTTTGACACTTCTACTGAAAATGTATAGTTTCACAAGCTGCCATATAGTGGAGCTCCCCTGAACATGTTCTGAAAATCGAGCCAGTGCTTCCCTTATGAGACACAGTTGTCTCGGGGAGAGACCGTTACTGGGTGTGCCTCTCTCTGCAGGTTATGCCTTCGGATACATCCGAGACGGCGCCAGAAGATGGCGTTTACATCCACGGGCTGTATCTTGATGGAGCGCGCTGGTCCAGGACAAGGTCAGGGCTTTCACCTGCCGGACTTCTTCCTCGCAGATGAATAAGTAAAACACACCCTCTGCTGCCTCCCACCCCCACCCACCCCTGCAACAATAGGGCTCTTCTAGGGACTATGGCAAGTGATAAATAACACCAGAATTCTTGCTGTTTCTCAGGCTGGGGCGATTGATAAGTGAGTATTTTTAGGTCCTGAAGAATTTTTAGTTAATATTTCAATGGTCTTACGACTAGAAAAGTTAGTTGAAATTATTTTCTTCTTCTGTTTTAGGACTGTTACCTTCCATTTTGTAGTGTGCAGGAGTGCCTAACGTTTGAACATTTTACAGTTACAGAGAACTTCCCATTTCTATTTGTGAATGGAAAACGTTCTCTTGTGTGACATAATAAATAAATATTTAAAATAAATACTGAATTTCCAGCTTAGGAAACCAAGCATTGCTATTCTTTTTAAAATATCCAGGTGAGGTGCCCGGATGGTTCTGTCAGTTAAGTGTCCGACTTCAGCTCAGGTCATGATCTCATAGTTCGTGGGTCCAAGCCCCACCTCAGACTCTGTGCTGTCAGCGCACAGCCCACTTCGGATCCTCTGTCTCTCTCTCTCTCTCTCTGCACCTCTTCTGCACTCTCACTCTCTCTCAAAAATAAACACTTAAAAATAAATAAGATACATAGGGTAAGAGAGAAGGGGAGAGACTATTTCCCTGGGAGTCCTTTATCAGTCTGTTAATAAGCATTACCATCTATTTCCAGGGTCAGGGTTAAGCTTTGCTCTCAAGAGAGGGTTAAACATTGAGGCCCACATTTGTAGGAAAGTGGATGGACCTCGAGGGTGTCATGCTAAGCGAAATAAGTCAGGCAGAGAAGGACAGATACCATATGTTTGCACTCATAGGTCTAACAGGAGAACAGGAGAAATCTAATGGAGGACCAGGGGGAGGGGAAGAGGGAAAGAGAGTTGGGGAGAGAGAGGGACCCAAAACCTGAGTGACTATTGAATGCTGAAAATGAACTGAGGGTTGAAGGGGAAGGGGGAGGGGGGAAAAGAGGTGGTGGTGATGGAAGAGGGCGCTTGTGGGGAAGAGCATTGGGTGTTGTATGGAAACCAATTTGACAATAAACTATTTAAAAAATTAAAAAAAATAAACATTGAGGTCCAGAAAATTGCTTGAGAAGGAGCAGGAAGGAGCTCCTTTGTATTATTACAAAGAGAATTCTAAGACCGAGCTCTGAGCAGACCTAGCTGCACCTAGTTCATCTGGTTATTTCTATCTCTCTTCTTTTTTTTTTTTTTTCAAGTTTATTTATTTTGAGAGAGAGAGAGAGGGAATCCCAAGCAGGTGTCACATTGTCAGCATGGAGCTCCCCGCAGGGCTCGATCTCACAAACTGTGAGGTCATGACCAGAGTTTAAATCAAGAGCCAGCCGCTCAACCAACCGACTAAGGCCCCCATGCACACCTCTGCTTTTTTATCACTTAACTTACATAAATGAATATATATAGTCATCTTTTCTTCCATCCCTCCCTTCTTTCTTTCCTTCCCTCCCTTTTCTCAAACAAATAAATAAATAATATAGCACAGTGGGGAAAAAACAGGTTTTCTAGACAGGTAGATATATGTTTGAATTCTGACTCTGGTACTTAAGAGCTGTGTTAACTGTGAGAAAACTACTCAACCTCCCTGAGCCTCCACTGTTCATCCGTGTGTGGGAAAGGAATGGGGACAAGATCAGGGTGAGGATCGAATGTGATAGGATAGTGTGTGCTTCACGGATGGTACTTAAAAAGTGGCAAGAATTGGTATTTGTCCATTGTTGGCACACAGTGCCTTTCCACAGTTTTCTTTGGTTCCTGTCAATTATTCATTGCCTCTTCCTTGGTTTTTTTCTGTTTTATATTTCTCTGCGCATTTCTGGTCCTCTCTTGTATTAAAAGTCAATATCATTAGCAATTTCTAGAAGCAAATTTCATCTTATTTCTAATAAATGTGTCTATTTCTCTTCACAGTGGATTGCTTGCTGAACAACATCCCAAACTTCTCTTTGACCTGATGCCCATCATATGGATAAAACCAAGTACATATATTCCTAACAAAATTTCTTAGTTTTAGGGAGGATAATGATAGACCTTTTTAATGGCTCCTTCAAATAAGTCTCTGCTCAAACTTATTAAGACTTTGTGGAGTTACAATAAATTGTGACCTAGCGGCACCTACATGGCTCAGTTGGTTAAGTGTCCAACTTCAGCTCAGGTCATGATCTCACCGCTCATGAGTTTGAGCCCCAAGTTTGAGCAGCTCAGAGCCTGGAGCCTGCTTCAGATTCTGTTTCCTTCTCTCTCTGCCCCTCCCCCACTCATGCTCTGTTTCTCTCTCTCAAAAATGAATAAACATTAAAAAATATTTTTAATAGTGACTTACTGTTTACATCAGGAATATAGTGTTCCCCTGTTTTGTGTGGCATTCATATCATTTTAGGAATATCATTCTCCCTCTTTCTGCTCTTAAGGGATGTAACATTTTCTCTGCCCCTCCCCCACATTTCTACTTTTCCAGAGTCCAGGGTTTCCCATCAATATTTTGATTCTGAAGTGCCTTTGCACACCTCCCAGAGACAGGCAGGCTTAACAACACCTCCATCCAGTGGCTAGAGTCTTCTGGCTACAAGAAACTCCTTGGCCTAGGAGCCAGCCAGGTGCCCACAGGCACAGACGTTGCAAGTCACAGGCGGGGGTGCGGGAGCCAACTCTGCCCTCCTGGGAAAGACTCCTCCTTCCCTCCTCCCGCTCTCATTTTCCCACATGTCTGAACAAATGGGGCTCATTCTTTTGTTTTTTCTTCTCTAGTTTTTTTGTCCTCAGATAACTATCAATGGAAGCATTTCCAAATTATCCACAATCACCACCAAACCCATTAAATATTTTCATTATTAACACAGTTTAGTTATGAGAAATGTGGCCTTAATTTAGAAAGACTCCTAATATCTCCTATCTGGCTTTTCAAGGATAATATACAGATTCTTTCTGTGAGTAGGCAAGAGTTGGTGTGTTTTCCTTAGTAATAACCTGCTGAAAGCAAATAGTAAGTTCTGCCTCTTCTGATGTATGCGGCTGTAAGCCGCGGGGTCTCTGGGTCTGGGGCATTACCTGTGCTGGATTTTAGTACTTCTTCCCTCCCCTCCCCTCCTCCCCAAGTCCTCTGGAGGGTTTTCAGGCCAGCTGAGTCATCAGAACTGAGACTCCATTCCTGTCCCCTAGCCCTAGACTCATGCCCCCTATGAAATCACTTGTCTTGTTTCACAGCCATGATTATACCCCAGCTGCACACAACAGTAACAGCACAAGTGTTCAAATACCATAATCAGGATCTTAGATTTAGTGTGAAAAAAAGCTGTTCTTTTAGTACCGACGGCTGTTTTCCCTTTACCAAATGAATATCCTTCTTTCTTTTCCAAGCTAAAAAGACTGAGATTGTGAAGTCAAATGCCTACACCTGCCCGCTTTACAAGACAAGTGAGCGTAAAGGAACTCTCTCCACTACAGGACATTCTACCAACTTCGTTATTGCAATGCTGTTGAAGACGGACCAGCCCACTCAACACTGGATCAAGCGTGGGGTCGCCTTGCTTTGTCAACTAGATGACTAAATTGGACAAAATTAAGAAAACATCTGAAAGAAGGAAAAAAAAAATCTATGTCGTCTTAAAAATACATGTTATAAAATCAAGTATCTTCATGTCATTCTTTTACAGGGTCTTTGCACTGTTTCCTCCCTGGTGTGCCACCCTTCACTGCACTACAGCCTGCTAGAAAACATGAAGAGGAATGTTTCTTGAAAGCACATGAAAAGGCTGTGAGGGGTGCCTGGGTGGCTCAGTGGGCTGGACATCCGACTGTCCATTTCAGCTCACATCAGGACCTCACAGTTAGTGAGTCTGAGTCCCACATGGGGCTCTGCGCTGATGGTGCCGCCTGCTCTCTCTCAAAATAAATAGTTTTTTAAAAAAGAAAGAAAAATCATTGAAACTTTTTATATGTATGCAAAAGTCATATTTGGGGAGACTAACTGGATAAAATTTTTTAATTTTTTTAAACGTTTTTATTTTTTGAGAGACAGAGCATGAGCAGGGGAGGGGCCGAGGGAGAGGGAGACACAGAATCCAAAGCAGGCTCCAGGCTCTGAGCTGTTAGCACAGAGCCCGACGCAGTACTCAAAACCCACAAACCACAAGATCATGACCCGAACCTAAGTCAGCCGCTTAACTGAGCCACCCAGGCATCCCACTGGATAAAATTCAGTATCAGAAAATAGCTGTTTTCACAAGTGTGAGGTCATTTCTTCAGTTTCAGGAGTAGTTCACTTTCCACTCACCTACTAGAGGTAGTTATAAATAAGGAAAATATCAAAACAATTCCGGAAGTAACCCCTTGCATCATACTTTTACAACATCAGCTCCGTTTCTTACAGTCCACCTGTGAGGAGGGCAGGAAGTGTGCATGTGAGGCAGGAAGGCGGCTGGCCTGTCCACCCCAGGCCGGGGCACGCTTCTGGGCTTTCGTTTCGTGTTTGGTTGGACATGCCAAGTGCCTGTTTGTTATTTTCAATAATTAATGTTCTTATCATTTAGTATATATATATTCATCATATTAGTTTAGGTTTTTGATTTTAATACATTTCAACAATACAAAATTATAGTTGAAATTTTATTATCTTGTATTTGGAATTAATTCCTTAGGATTCCCAGGACACTTTAGGCTGCAGCTCTGTAACCCAATGAAAATGTAGGTGCAGCTACCCAGTGAATCAGGACTGTGGGGACAGTCACTTTGATAAATCAGTCAGAGGAAAATAGCCTCTCAGGTGAAAAATTGATTCTGGTCTGCAGCAGCCATGTGCATGAGAATAAATTCACTTCACACAGCCAACCCCTTACAAAAGCATTTTATACCAGGAATAAAGTGTTTAGTCCTTTAAATTTGATGAATATAGCAATGAAGAGATCATGTTTCCAAATAGAGCTAAACCCCATGTAAAAAACAGGAGAATGTGCCAGACTGTCTTATGATCAGGTATTTATAGTAAAGCTATTAATGGAATGGTCACTACAGGGGGAGGGGAAATCCTAAATAGAAATGAAAATCCTGATGTGCTAATCTCACAGTGAAAACTCCTGTGCTCTCCTAAAGGATAACAGAAGGTAAAAGTGTCTTGGTATGTGATCGAACCTATTCTATGCTAAAACAGAAATGCTCTTTTAAACAACTGAGTTATTGTCTAAGAAAATAACATTGTTTTTTACTACCACTATTCCTGTCATATGTTATTATGAGAGTGCATATATTCCTATAACATGTTTATTTTTAATATTTACTAAGTCAGCATAAAGATGTGCTTTTGGGGGAGGGCTACAATCACTGAGAAAAAAACTCATAAGCCAAGTCTAAAATAAATCATTACTTTCATAGTTAAAATGGAACTGACCTAGGTTTTAAATAAAACGTTAATTTTCCTGAGTAGGCATTAAGTAAGTGGCTAATCATGGAAACTTCTAATTTATACTGAATTTGTGGCAGTTCAGAAAACTCTCTTGAACTTATGGGGAAAAAATATAATGAATATTTTTTCTGAATTTTGCATTGGCTTCATTTATCACTCCTATCAATTTTGTAGTATTCTGAATTTCATTTGCAATGAAACTGATCATCTTTTCGTAGCTGGAAAAATATTGTCAATTGATTCTGACTTGAAACCTGTCAGCATCTCACATGGATAATTACGCCAGTGACGAAGACACAGACGAGGACTTTGATACTCAGCTCATCATCCAGCAGAGTTTACAGGACACTCACAAGCCAGGAACTATACAGCATGGGCCTGAGGACGACAGGTAATGGTACCTCATTGGTCATGTCCTGTAAGGATTCAACAGCTGAGACTTGTCATTACATAGGCTGTGAAAGACTAGAGAACTCTAATGCACCCTGTCTTTGGGAAGCCAAGGAAATTCATAAATCTAACCAATACACAAAGAAAACTATCAACCTTAGTGAGGAGATAGTGTAAGGTCCAGTCTTTTGACTCATATCAAAAGAAGGAATTACGTAAACTTAAACCCCAGAAGAGACTCACCCTTTCTGAGGTGTATTCAGAATTCTGTAATGACAGTACTAGAAAAGGACTCCACGGGTCCCTCGGTTATGTAAAAGAGTCGCCCTGGAGTGGAATGTCCACAGCCAAGTACACCTGCTCAAATGCTTTCTGACTGATCTGCAACCTTACCCCCCAGAACTCACTATATTGTTTTTCAGGGGTGACAAACCATGTTTGCTTGGGATGGTGACCTCTATTTGCCTACTGGAAGTAAAACTAGATAAATGTTTTAGCTCTAGGAGACTTTATAATTAAATATAGAGATGCTGAAATACATGAAACCTATACCTGTTTTTTAAGTGACAAACTCATGGACTGGTCACTTTGTGCCACACTATTTTTAAGCATTTCATAAATATTGACTCATTTAAGTTTTAATTCTTATTACCTTTCTATGTTGTAACTACTGTTATCCCCATGTAGAAATGAGGAAACTGAGGCACAGGTAAGAGTTACCCAAGATTATAGAGCTGCTAAGAGGCAGGCAGTTTGGCTTCAGCATCTCTTTACCACGCTATTCCTATACTTTTATGTTATATTTAGAAATAATCTTTAAATAGTTAAAATTTTGTAAAGAAATTGGGTTTAGGGGCACCTGGGTGGCCTCAGTCGGTTGAGTGTCCGACTTCGGCTCAGGTCATAATCTCATGGTTCGTGAGTTCGAGCCCCACATCAGGTTCACTGTTGTCCACGCAGAGCCTGCTTCAGATCCTCTGCCCCTCCCCCATGTTTGCACACTTGCATTCTCTTTCTCTCTCCCTCTCTTTCAAAATTAAAAAAAAATTAGGTTTATTGGATTATCTGTTATATTAAACTTGTGATTACAATTTTTTAAGCTTATTCAGTTAGTCATAATTTTTTAAGTTGAAAGGTATAAGATTTTGATGACTGAAATATTTCATAGAAATTAAAATTGACTGTAGTTGTAGATTTGTTACTAGACTTGCAAGACTTGTATGGAACTCAGGAAGCTAGCTGACTTGGTCTGCCTGAGACAAGTGGAATAATGCCCCCTCCCCCTGCCCCAGGAAGAAGACACGGTTCCCCGGCTCGTGTTTAGGGTCACATTATATTTTGGAAGTATTCCCGTTAAGCCTCATTGTAAGAGTTCATCCTTGGTTTACTACTACTGCCCTTACCTTTCCTTGTGTGTGTGTGTGTGTGTGTGTGTGTGTGTGTGTGTGTTTTATCAAATGCCTTCACTTTCCCTCAGTTTGAGGATTACATATATATTTGTGTTCTCCGCAGTTCCCATTCCTTTGTGAGCACCGACTATAAGAAGATAATTGAAACAATAGAGACAGTTAAGTACTCTTCCTATTCTACGCCCCCCAACTCGTGGTAAGATGTGAAGCGGACCAAGGCCAGCACTTCCCCTCTGAGCTGAGGAAAGCCTAGAAGCAGGTTCTCCCAAACGCTCAACACTGTAAGGTCCACCGCTGATTCTCAAGAGCGTGTGAGAAAATACTGCAGCGAAGAGTTCCTGGGCTCCTCGGCAGCGGAGCTGTTTGTCTATAACCACTCGAGGGGTGGCCACAGGCCCGGGTGGAATGGAATGCTAGGCGAACATCTGCTTGTTTGTCCTATGCCATTTTAATGTGTCTCTTATAAAGGGTGGTGCTAGAACCGCTGTCTCGGGCACTAACCTTGATGGTGGAATTCGGAAGCAGTCTGGGCTGCCTGTGTGTGTGCCAAATGTGAATCTGTGCCCATCTGACTTGTTAATAGGTAAGGAAGATGCATTGGCACGCTTGACCAAGTACTATTCTGCTTTTGATGAAGCAGATGGGAGAGGCTGGCTTCCTCTGCATAAGGCTGCGGTGCAATTAAATAAGAACATTTTGGAAATAACCCTCAAAGGTAAACTCTGTTTATAACTCTTCCTGATGCTTCTGAGAAATAATTTTAAAACTTATTTCTGCATCTTAACCTGTGTGGTCTAATGGATTTACTTTAGCTTCAAAACCCAGTGTGTGGGAGCAAACCACCCACAAGGGGGAAACGCCACTGTTTTTGGCTGTCAGCAGTTGCCTCTTAGAAAATGCCAGTTTTCTTCTTGTCAATGGCTGCAATCCGAATGCCAAGAATTCTGAAGGCAACTCTCCTCTTCTTACAGGTAAATTAACACCTTGTCTCTGGAAAACAGTCTGTCATTCTGAGTGTCCTCCAACCCAGAGGTTTCGAAGGCAACTTTTAAAATTTTTTCTTAGTTTTTATTTTAATTCCAGTTAGATAACAGACAATGTTATATTAGTTTTCAGGTGTGCAACATAGTGACTCAACACTTCCATACAACAGCCGGTGCTCATCACAAGTGCATTCCTTAATCCCCATCACATTTCACCCATTCCCGCCCACCTCCCCTCTCGCAACCATCAGTTCTCTGTAGTTAAGAGCCTGTTTCTTGGTTTGCCTCTTATCTCCCCCCTTTTGCTCATCTGTTTCTTAAATTCCACAGATGAGTGAAATCATATGGTATTTGTCGTTCTCTAACTGATTTCGCCTAGCGTAACTCTTTAGCTCCATCCACACTGTTGCAAATAGAAAGGCAGCTTTTTGTACATGTCGCAGTGCTGTCATTCTGGTCCCAGCTGACCCATGTCATGGGTACCTGGCCCTCAAGCTTTCTACAGACTTGCCCTTGAGGTGCCCTGATGCAAAATCTCTGGCAACTCACTGATCATTTTGCATGGTGTCTTAACCAATTAATTTAGGTGTAAGAAACAGAAAAGGGGAGCAGAGTAGAGAGAGGCAGCCAATGGTTGGGTAAAGACGGCAGATTGAATATGAATGGCTAATTTTATTCTCCCTGAGTCTTCACTAAAATTATAGTTAAGAAACTGTCTTAATGAGGGAAGATACAAAAGAATGAGAAGAACAGGGGAGGAGACAACAGCAACACAGATTTTTTTTAAAACCCGGAGTGCAGGTGAGTAGTCAGTGACAAGAAAGCCAAATCTTAACCTGGTAGTGGGGAGAGCAGCACAATTACATCAAAAGGCTTGGAAGTGGTAGGCGGTGGTTACCTCGTGGAGCATGTGTGGAGGACAGGCAGCTGCCAGGAGGGCTGGCTGAACACTATCAAGGCACGAGTAGCCGGAGCGATAGATCCCTTCTCCCAACCCCCCCGAATTCTGGATGTTTATTAGACAAGGGTAGGAGTACTGGATTGAAATACTGGAGGAATTAAGCAAACCAAGCCCAAGACCTCCCAGCCTTCCTCTTCCACCAGGCTTCCAGAAAGATGGCAACCAGAACCTTACCCTCCAAGACGAGGCTTCTCTTGGGAATATGATATACCCAAAAAGAAAGAACTAAAGAGAGTGCAATTGGGGGTTCCCCAACAAATGGCCCAGGCATAGCAACACATAGTTATGATCACACTCCAAGAGCCCCTCCCAACATTGAGGATTCCCAGTCAGCTTTTTAGTCCCCAACTCTTAATCATTAACAGATAGCTAAGGACTATCTGAGAAAAATCTTCAACAGAGATAAGAAACTTGGAGGAGACAAACTATTTCAGGACAATAAAATGCAGGGGGAAATAATGATTAATTTAGAGAAATTAGTGAAAAATAATGAAATAATAGGACATGACCAAAAAAGTGAACAAAACAGAACAAAAAATGCTCTTGAAAATTAAAAATATGATAGCAGAAATATAAAACTCAAAACAAAAGCTGGAAGACAAAGTTTAGGAACGTTTCCAGAAGAAGATAAAAAATGGGAACTAGGAAAGAAAAAGAAAAAAACTAGGACAATCTAAGAGGAGCAATACATGACTCTCAGAAATGCTAGGAAGAGAGACAAGATGGAAGTGGTATTTCATCGTGAAATAAGTCAGGAAAATGATTTCCTAAAACAAAGGACATGTGTTTCCAGAATCAAAGGGCACACTAAGTGCCAGCTCAAGGAGTTATATAAAGACCCAACCCCCTTGGCACTTGGTATTTCCAGTCCTACAACACTTTCTATGGCACATTAGAAACAGTTACAGACAGAAGTCACACTGACTCAACATCTGGCACCTAGCAAGATTCCGCATACACAGTGGGTACCAATAATTAACAAATGGATAGGGTGATGGGTTAAGTTGTTTCATAATCTTGAGGACTTAAAGGTGATCATCTAAATGTGAATGATAACAGCATAAATGTAGGAAAAACAATTAGAAAATTTGGACAAAACACAAGGTTAAAAATAATTTCCTAATTATTATTCTTTGTTTTTCTTTGTTTAAAGAACCTATGAGCATTTCTAGGTCTATACTGGGTAATTAACTTCCCATTTTCTTGAGGGAGGAACCTAAAAATGACAAATAAAAATTTTATATGTTTGTCTTTCAGAAACATAAGCAGCCAATAGACAATAACTGTCCACGGCTTGCAGAAAAGACAACAGGCTAGTGATGTAAAACACTATTGATGATATTTGATATATGCCTGATTTAACCATGTGTTTCCTAAACACAAAAGGCTGGCACACGGGGGTAGCTAGGAAGAGCTCGTTCAGAAGCCTAAGGGACACTGGCTAATATGAGGCACTCTGGCCATAATTTCCTGGTGAACATTAAAACTACTTCACTTCCAACTTCCCAGCTGTTCTACATGACTCCTACGAAATGGCCGCCTTGCTGCTCAGTCACGGGGCAGATGCTAATCTGCGGGGTACCAACGAGAGGACGGCTCTCCATGAAGCGGCCAAACTGGGCAGGCAGGACATAGTGAAGCTGCTGCTGGTTTCCGGGGCACACCCTGATCCACGGAGCTCCTACGGATTCACGCCTCTTGCTCTTGCTGCCCAAAGTGGATACACTGAAATCATGGAAATGTTACTGCAGAAAGGCAAGATTTTCTCTACGGTCAGCACACCCCCAAGGGGTCACGTGACGCAAGCATCCTCCTTTTCGTGGAGAGCTTCAAAATAATGGAAGCTAACATTTTATTTAAGCCTATCAAACGTTTGATGAAAGTATGTGTTAATACTGGCTACTAAAAAGCCTAGAGATTGAATATTTCTCATTTGATGTGAAGTAATTTCTCTAAAATTACTAGGATGCACATTACTCTTGCACCATGTTCCCTGACCGTGCTAAGGATGGTTGGTTTTTTAAGTTTTTTTGCGTGTTGCCCTTTTCTAGAGTTAGAGAACAAAAGACCCCACATTACCCCCTACATGTTGTCTCTGCTAAGTCATGAGGCATCCGCTGTGTTATCAGATGCTTCTGTTGTTGGCACGTTTTCCCTGACTGCCTCTCTCTGCGTCCCAGCTCTCCCTTTAGTAATAACCAAGATCCTGAGAGAAGGGGAAGGCAATGTACATTTACTGAGTACTTTCTAAGCACCAGGTATTAAGCTACTGATGCTGCGTCATGTGATCTTCTAAAACCCTAGGAAGTAGGCATTATCCTCAGTTTACACTTAAGGAAAGAGGGTCAGGGATGGTAGCAAGTGCAGGACTTCCCTTTAAACATGCCTTCTCCTGCCACCAATTTGAGATCCTGGTTTAACTGCCAGAGTCCTTGGCTCAGAGAATTATGCCCTTTATTGTCTTTGAGGAGACCCCTCCCCCCCATTGATGACCCTGTTAAGTGAAGCAATGTAGTATCTAAAGGTTTTTTTTTTCCAAAGCAAATCTTTACCAATATTTAACAAAGTCCCCGTTTTAGAATTACTTTCTGTATTCTCTTTCCTGTTTATGTCCAGAAGCCTTATTTCTTTCTCCAGCAGTACATGGTCCTGGTCTCCAATATTCTAGACCATAGGGACTCCTATATTTAAGAACAACTTTCTGCTTTTTAGACTTACCTGAAACTTTCCTATCATACAGGAGAGGCTGTTGTAGTTTCCAGTCAGTGGTCATAAGACATTTTAAGTAAGAGGTTTTAAATAAACAACAGCAGAGATGTCTAAAGTTGCTGGCTAGAATAAAAAATAAACACTAGATCCTTCATCTATATAACAAGAGTAACCTTTTGTGTAGATCACTGATTAAAGTATAAAGAAAGAAAAGACACACCAGATTTTAAACCCTTAACTCTAAAGAAACCAGCATAGGGGCGCCTGGGTGGCTCAGTCGGTTAAGCGTCCGGCTTCAGCTCAGGTCATGATCTCACGGTTCATGGGTTCGAGCCCCGCCTCAGGCTCTGTGCTAACCGCTAGCTCAGAGCCTAGAGCCTGCTTCGGATTCTGCGCCTCCCTCTCTCTCTGAGCCTTCCCTGCTTGCACTGTCTCTCAAAAATAAATAAATGTAAAAAACAATTTTTTTTAAAGAAACCAGCATAGGTTGATCTCCATGAATATTTCCCTGAGGTAAATCCCATATGACGTAATTTGCACGAAGTGACATAACTAGTCAATGGCAGAGCCAAGATTTGAACCACATCTGTCTTGCCCCAAATCACATTACTTTACCACCCTGATTGCTGGAGTGGAAACACGGCATCAAGGAAATAGGCCCTGGGTCCAGCGCACCTGTATGTGAATCCCGGCTACCTTGCTTGTGAGCTGCACGTCTCTGGGGAAGTCACTGAACCTCACTGAGGCTCACTTTTTTTTTCATCTTTAAAATGAAGGCACTAGCATCTGCTTGTCAGGTTGTTGTGAAGTTTAGAAATTATGCACACAGAGGAGCCTGTACATAGTGAGCACTCATCCCGTGGTGGCTTATTTAGACAGCTCTTCGTGCATTCTAGGAGTGGGGTTCTTGGCCAGCCAGTGTGTTCTGATAACTACAGAGTCTGTTTACTAACTTAGAGCCACTACATCTTTCTTTATAGGACCTGTGAATGTGCCCAGAATGCTCTCCTTTCCCTTTGTCCATTTTCAAAAGCTATTCTTTCCTCAAAACCCGTTTTCCTGAGAGGTCTTCTGCAAATGACCCAAAACTCCTTTCTCCTTCCTTCACCAACCAGTTCCCCTCAAAACCCAGAACTGAGACCTTTAAGAGGACATGGCGCCCACACTTGTACTCTTATTATCTACACCATCACCTGACAGCATACTGGGCCTACAATTTACCTTTTTAACTATAAGTCCCTAACTTCAACCACAAACTACAGTGTGTCTTACTATGAGCAGCCCCCAAAGACATGTTAAAAACAGAGCAAATGTCACTTTCCACCATAACATGAGCAGATGGCATGGTGTTACAGTCCAACAGGATTGTTGGTCCCATCCTATACGTAAGGATGGGGCAAGTGGACTTTTATAGGGTGATCTGGAAGCAAAATCTCCTTTAGAATTATTTCTCCTGGCATTTTCAAGTTCCAAACAACTAACTTATGAAATTACTCCGAAAGCCAACCAGCTTTTTAACTTAGAGACTGCTTGCACCATTTGTTCCTGCCCCAACTACATTATAAACTGGCTGAGAGCAGGAGGCACCTTTTTTATTTCTTTGACTGCATAGTGCTTTGCTAAAGTGGCTCCTTAATAATTGCTTTTTGGTAGTGCTATCTATTAAGAACGCATAAGCCGCAGAGTGGAAAAGACTTTTTGCACAACAAGACTTTTTCTCCTCTTAGGAGCTAATGCTCTGGGTCAGGCCTCTGACTCTTCTTCCATCTTACTCGAAGCCGCGAGTGGAGGAAATCCAGATTCTGTGACTCTCTTGCTAGAGCATGGAGCTGATGCCAACATCCCTAAGAATTCAGGCCACCTTCCCATTCATGTGGCAGCTGACAGAGGCCACTTGTTGTAAGTTCAATTACCTTATTGCAAATAATAGAAACGGTAATAGCTATGGGGTTTCTATGGAGCAACTTCTGGGAACTTTATAGTCTTCTTCTCTGATCCTATATTTCCAACACCCCTTTTAAAGATAAACTCAACCAGTAAGAAACTGAAGTCAGGCATCCTCTGTAGCCATGGAAAAGACATAAAACTATTTTATTACAGGTCTTTGGGCAATAAGAAGAGCTCCAGGTCTCACTAACTGGACTAATTCTGATTTTTATATATAGACAGTAGTTTCATTTAACTTTACTAAGTATCTGAGCTTTTTTTGTGTGCAGGAATTATGCTTTTTTGGGGTAAAGGTTCTAAATGCCACCTGATACTAATACCATCTCTACTAGTATAAAACTATAATGAACAGGTTAATACTGCTTATTAACAAACACAATTTTTAAAAAATACCCTCTGAAATTCTTTCCCAGAGCCCTGAAGACTTTGGTTCCAGTTACGGATTTTGTTGCCATTAAGCAGAGTGGCATCAGTCCGGTCCACTGTGCAGCAGCAGGGGCACACCCCCAGTGCCTGGAACTCCTCATCCAGGCTGGATTTGATGTAAATTTCATGCTAGATCAGAGAATTCGCAAACACTATGATGACCATAGGAAGTCAGCTTTGTATTTTGCTGTATCAAATGGTGACCTCTCTTCAGTTAAGCTGCTTCTGAGTGCTGGAGCTCTGCCTAATCAAGACCCAGTTAACTGCCTTCAGATAGCCCTAAGGATGGGCAACTATGAGCTGATAAGTCTGCTGCTACGGCATGGGGCCAACGTCAATTACTTCTGCAGAGTCAACCCTTTACACTTCCCATCAGCACTGCAGTACACACTGAAAGATGAGGTCATGCTCAGGATGCTGTTGAATTATGGGTATGACACAGAGCGATGCTTTGATTGTCCCCATGGAAACAAAGTTCATCCTTGCTATACTTTTGAAGGCTGGACATCTACAGTTATCAAAGACACTATGGTAAGTGCACAGTATTGTCTGTATCAACTTATAAAATCATTATATTAGTGGCCCTGGACTACAGCAAGAGAGAAGACTCCATCCATACTCTCCAGAAGATCATAGTTCAAAACTTTTAATTTTTTGTTTGAGAGAGAGAGAGAGAACAAAAGAACGAACGAACAAGAACACAGGCAGAGGGAGAGAGAGAATCCCAAGTAGTTTTCATGCTGTCAGCACAGAGCCTCCTGAACTGTGAAATCATGACCTGAGCTAAAATCGAGCCAGACACTTAACTAATCAACTGAGCTACCCAAGCACCTCGAAAAGATTTTAATATGATAAATACTTGGTAAAATAAACAAGATGGTAGAAGTAAAAGGTACAGAAACAGTTCAGAGGGAAGTGATTTAACTTTACCTAGGGAGTTTCACAAATGAACTAGCATCTGAGTAAAGTTTTAAAGAATAAATGTAGTCTTACAAAGTAGTTATGTTTTTTTCTTTGAAGGGCTGAGTTATCAAGCTAAAATGTTTCTAGGGTCCTGATACCTGTACCCCTTGGTTCTTGGCTATCTCTTTTAGGTCTAAAATTTGACTAAATAGGCTTCTTTGGCCACCTTTTTAATGAAAAAGAAATCATAATACAGTTGACCACCCTGTTCTTCTTGAGATGTGTTCCTCTTGTGATGTGTTTCTCACACCAGTCTATTTTCCCCCAACTGATCATTTCCATCTTCCCCAGCTTGAGCTCACCTCCAACTTTTCAAAAAGCTGCCACTCTTCAAGTTTCATGTGTTATCTTGTCATAAAGGCCCTTCCTTTCCCATCCACCTTATCTAAGGTAGTTGTCCTCTCTGATCTTCTGCTAATGCTATCTCTTGTATAGCACTTACACTGTCTTACAAGCATCTTTGTAACATTGTACTGATTGTGTGTCACCTCCACAAGTCCATCAGTGTAAGCAGCTCTTGCTCACCGCTTTCCACTTAGGGAGCTTTGCTCAGCACACAGTAGATGCATGATGCACTATAAATACCTGAGTTCATATTAAAAGCAAAACAAAAACTATATAGTAAATTGGAGAAAGCACTTTGAATCAATTCTGAAAAGTAAAGGCAACATATTAATACTATATTTTATTTTTAGGTTCTGATTAATGTAGGAGTTGGCAATTAGGTCTTTATCATCTTGTATTATTTCCTGACTTTTTAGGTAGTAGTATTTGACTTCTTACATGGGCATCTTGTCTAGGAGCATGTAAATGACCTACTGGCAGCATTACCTTAGGCATGAGGGTAAGAGTAGGTTGTGAATGACAGAAAACCCAAAATGAAAGGGACTTTAATAAGGTGGCTCATTCCCTTCATATAAATAAAGGCCACAGATAAACAGCCTTTTAACTGGAAGCTCCTGACACAGGAGACACATGCATCCACAGTCCAGGCAGCAAGGAGGCAGGCAGGCAGAAGCTGCACACACCCTGTTCTTCTGTGAAGTGCATTCTGGGGGTCGCTCACACTTCCACTCACATCTCACTGGGTAGAACTGAGGTGGCCACAGCAAGGAAGCTGGAGAGGTCATCTTTATTCCAGATCGCCGTGTGGCCACACAATGGGGACAACGGATATTAAAGAACTGTCTCTTTCACACCCTGGTTACATCTTACATAGTTCTGATGATACAGTAGTATTTTTCCAAATGTTAGAGCTAAGAAATAATTTCCTTGTTCAATGCCTAGTTTATAAATGAGGGGTTTGAGATCTTGATTCCTGACTGTGAGTCTAGTGTTCTAAACCCCATAGTTACTTCAGATTTTCATTTGCTTTCATAGTTCCAATTTTCTTCCTTAGTTCTGTGAAGTAATAACTTTGTCATGGCTGCAACATCTCTCTGGGAAGGTTGTTCGAGTGATGCTTGATTATGTTGATCAAGTTCGAATCTGTTCAAAGTTGAAAGCTGTGCTCCAAAAACAGGGGCTCTGGTCAGAAATCCATTTTATATTAAGTGAGTATCCTTCTTTCTTATAAAAGATTTTTACCAAAAATACTAAATGTATTCTTATTTGTTTTATAAGACATTGTCTTCTGGTTAAAAGACATACCTAAAGAAACCAAGGAAAATACTATTCCCATCTAAGCATCACTATTTATTACTTAACTTTCTACTTTTTACCATTTCCCAGTAGATAAAATCTGTTAGGTAATTACTTATTATATGGTAGGTAATACCTTCCTCCTAATCCCATGGAACACTGTACATATAGGAATTAAAAGCTATGAAATGGCAACAAAAACAGGGATGAGAAAAAGTGAAGATCGAAGCCCGCAGAGAGTATCAAATGACCCTCCAAACCACATTTTTGCAGAGTGGCACATAAGTCAAACTAAGAATTTCTTTCATCTAATTTCCCCCTGGGTGGTGATCTTTAGTTCTTAGCTTGACACAGAGGGACAGGACAGGGTGAGAGAGTGGTTAATACACAAAGATTTAAGGAGTTCCGGTCCCACAGGCCAGACCCATAACTGATGCAGTCTTTGGATTCTTAACTTGACATGGTTCTGAAACCATATCTACAGAAAGGGTTGCAAGAAGGGAAAAGCTGTTTCCCTTTAACTTTTAAGCTTAAAAAAAAAAAAAAAAGGAACTGTTCTTTGTCGTTTGGCTAACGTGCGTTTCTCTCATTTTAGCCAACCCTCGATCCCTCAAACACTTGTGCCGCCTGAAGATCCGGAAGTGTATGGGGCGGTTACGTTTGCGCTGCCCTGTCTTCATGTCATTTCTTCCTTTACCAAACCGTCTAAAAGCATATGTCCTTTACAAAGAATATGACCTTT
This sequence comes from Suricata suricatta, assembly GCF_006229205.1. Lineage (NCBI taxonomy): Eukaryota > Metazoa > Chordata > Mammalia > Carnivora > Herpestidae > Suricata > Suricata suricatta. Next base: position 24,749,918 of record NC_043711.1, on the reverse strand, counting down.
ATGGACAAGGAATTTTCACAGGAACCTGGTAACCAAACTGCCTGGATGAAAAGGTACATTCCTTAAAACTTATTTCTTAGTATTCTTAATATTGCTTCTCAAGAGCATTCTGAAAGGCAGTTTAAAAAAAACCCAAACTGTTAAATTTCAGTTAACAGAAAGATATCAGTTCTCACTCTGTACTGATTTTACACTAAATGTATGAGTCTACATTTCTACATGCTCGAAATAGATGCCACCTTTCATAATTCAAGAGAATTCTTAACAGTAATCCTTTTTATAGAGAAGTACATACATAAAATGTCTTAGTAACTACACTGAAAAAAATACGGACCCCAGTACCTGACGTACAAGTTAGCTGTTCTTGTGCAAAAGTCCCTCGGCCAGCTTAATGCCTGTTTACTTGTAGAGCCCTGCACTGAGGTGGGCTAATTTGATTAACTGAAACAGAACTTTCGATTGCGATGTCATCATTAGTGGGAAACATGCAGTCCTTTCCATAAAACCCTGGCTAGGGGTTCCCATTTATTGGTTAATGTTATCACTGGAATAGAAATTAAAAGGGTTTTCAGATGGCTTATGATTTTCTGTACTGATTCTACTGCAATACTAGACACACACGAGGGGCTTGCTGATAGTAGTTGTAATTATTTTTTAAAGCTTATTTATTTTTGATAGAGATAGCATAAGCAGGGGAAGGCGCAGAGAGAGGGAGAGAATCACAAGCAGGCTCTGCACTGTCAGTGCAGAGCCCAAAGCAGGGCTCAAACTCATGAACCGTGAGAGCATGACCCGAGCCAAAACCAAGAGTCAGACGCCTAACCAACTGAGCCACTCAGGTACCCCTTTTTAAACCATTTTAAAAAATTTAATTCTAGTAATTAACATACAGTGTTAAATTAGTTTCTGGTATACACTATAGAGATTCAACAGTTCTTAAACATTCATTACTCAGTGTTCGTCAGAAGTGCACTTCTTAATCCGCATCACTTATTTCATGCATCCCCCTTCACCAACATCCCCTCTGGTAACCATCAGTTTGTTCTCCACAGTGAAGAGTCTGTTTCTTGATTTGCCTCTCTCTTTCCCTATGTTCATTTGTTTTGTTTCTTAAGTTCCACATATGAGTGAAATCATATGGTATTTTTCTCGGACTTCTTTCGCTTAGCATTATTCTCTAGATCCATCCATGTTATGGCAAATGGCAAGATTTCATTCTTTTTATGGCTGAATAATATTCCATTGTCTATGAACACCACATCTTCTTTATCCATTCGTCTAGCAGCAGACACTTGGGCTGCTTCCATAATTTGGCTATTGTAAATAATGCTGCAATAAACAGGGGTGCATGTTATCATTTTGAATGTGTTTTTGTATTTTGGGGGGAATACTCAGTAGTGCAATTACTAAATCATATGGTAGTTCTGTTTTTTTACTTTTTAAGAAAACTCCATGCTGCTTCCCACAGTGACTACACCAGTTTACATTCCCTCCAACAGTGTACAGAATTCCTCACCAACACGTGTTTCTTGTGTTTTTTAATATAGCCATTCTGACAGGTGTGAGATGATATCTCATTAAAGTTTTGATTTACATTTCCCTGGTGGTGATGATGAGAATCTTTTCATGTGTTTATTGGCCATCTGTAGGTCTTCTTTGGAGAAATGTCTGCTCATGTCTTCTGCCCATTGTTTAACTGGATTATTTATTTATTTATTGGGTATTGAGTTGTATCAGTTCTTTATATATTTGTAACAACCCTTTATCAGATGTGTCATTTGCAAATATCTTCTGTCATTCATTCAGTAGGTTGGGTGCCTTTTTGTTTTGATGTTTCCTTTGCTGTGCAGAAGCCTTTTATTTTGATGTAATCCCAATAGCATCTTTTTGCTTTGATTTCCCTTGACTCAGGAGATTATCTAGAAAAAAATGTAGCTATGGCTGATGTCAGAGACATTAATTTCTACCGGTGCTCTCTTCTGGGATTTTTATAGCTTCAGGTCTCACATTTAGGTCCTTAATCCATTTTATTTGTGTGTGATGTAAGAACTTGGTCCAGTTTTCCCAATACTATTTGTTGAAGAGACTTTTCCCCATCGTATATTCTTGCCTCCTTTGTCAAAGATTGAGGGGGAAAAAAAGATTAACTGACCATAAATTAATTGACCATAAAATTGTGGGTATATTTCTGGGTTTTCTATTTCTGTTCGTTGAGCTATGTCTGTTTTTATGCCAATACCATACTATTTTGATTATTACAGCTTTATAATCTAACTCGAAGGCTGAAGTTGTGATTCCTCCAGTTTTTTCAAGATAGCTTTGGCTACTCAAGGTCTTTTGTGATTCCATAAAAATTTTAGGTTTGTTCTAGTTCTGTGAAAAAATGCTCTTAGTATTTTGATAATAGTTGCATTATATCTGTAGATTGCTGTAGGTAGTATAGACTTTTTAACAGTATTTGTTCTTCCAATTTAGGAGCATGGGATGTCTTTCCATTTCTTTGCGTCATCCTCAGTTTCTCTCATCAATGTTTTAGTTTTCAGAGTACAGGTCTTTCACCTCTTTAGTTAGGTTTATTCCTAAATAGTTTGTTATTTTTGGTCCAATTATAAATGGGAGGGTTTTAAAAAAGTTTTTGTTACAATTCCAGTTAGTTAACATACAGTGTAATATTAGTTTCATGTGTAAGATTTAGAGGTTCAACACTTCCACATAATATCCAACGCTCATTACAAGTGCACTCCTTAATCCCCATCACCTGCACCCACGTCTCCTCTAGTAATCATCAGTTTATTCTCTATAGTTAAGAGTATGTTTCCTTGCCTCTTTTAATTTCACTTACTGCTGCTTCATTATTAGTGCATAGGAATATGCAACAGATTTCTGTACACTGATTTTGCATCCTGGGACTTTACTGAATTCATTTATCAGTTCTAGTAGTCTTCTGGTGGAACTGCCTAATTCACATCCACAAATAGTGCAAGTTTTACTTCTTCTTCACCAATTTGGATGCCTTTAATTTCTTTGTTATCTAACCACTGTGGCTAGGACTTCTAGTACTATGTTGAATAAAAGCAGGGTGAGTGGACATCACTGTCTTGTTCCTGACCTTGGGGAAAAGCTCTTGGTTTTCCCCCATTGAAAATGAAGTTCATTGTGGGTTTCTCATATTTGGCCTTTATTATGTTGAGGTATGTTCCCTCTAGACCTACTTTGTTGAGGGTTTTTATCATGAATGGATGTTGTACTTTGTCAAATGCTTTTTCTGCATCTATTGAGATAGGATTTTTATCCTTCCTTATTGATGTATCATGATGATTGGTTTGTGAATATTGAACCAAGGATCCTGGGGATAAATTCTGATTATGAAGAGTGATTTTTTTTTAAATGTATTGTTGGGTTATGTTTGCTAGTATTTTGTTGAAGATTTCTGCATCTGTGGTCATCAGAGATACTGGCCTGTAATTTACTTTTTTGGTGGTATCTTTATCTGGTTTTAGTATCAGTGTGATACTGACCTCATAGAATGAATTGCTAGTTTTCCTTTCTCTTCTATTGTCTGAAATAGTTTGAGTAGATATGAATTCTTAAATGTCTGGTAGAATTCACCTGTGAAGCCATATGGTCCTAGACTTCTGTTTGAAGTTTTTATTACTAATGCAATTTCTTTACTGGTAATTGGTCTGTTCAAATTTTCTATTTCTTCCTGCTTTAGTTTTGGTAAATTATGTTTCTAGGAACTTATTTCTTCTAGGTTGTCCAATTTGTCAGCATATAATTTTTCACAACATTCTTACAATTGTATGTATTTCTGTGGTATTGGTTATTTCTTCTCTTTCATTTTATTTGAATTTGTTTTTCTTAAGGAGTCTGGGTAGAGGTTTATCAATTTTGTTGATCTTTTCAAAGAACCAGCTGTTGGTTTCATTGAGCTATTCTATTTTTTGTTCCAATTCATTTATTTCTGGTCTAATCTTTATTATTTCCTTCCTTCTACTGCTTTGGTGTTTTGTTTGTTCTTTAGCTCCTTTAGGTGTAAGGTTAGGTTGTTTTGAGATTTTTCTTGTTTCTTGAGGTAGGCCTATACTACTATAAACATCCTTCTTAGAACTGTGGTAAAAGCAGTTAACGAATGGAGGTTAAATTTTTATTTCTATATATTCTATGCTGAAGGTAAGTACAGGTTTCTGTATAGGGAAAGTGAGGAAAGTGAAGAGACATGCATTCAGCCACACCTGTGTAGCATTTTGATGGCACATCGTCAAGAACAGAGTGATGGGTAGGATGAGGTAGTTCATTTTCACTGCAGGCCCAGTCACCTATAGCCTTGTTATTTGTATGTTCAGTGTTAGTATACTTTTTTCGCATAATACGGTCGTGTGAGGGAAACTGAAGTTACAGGTTTTCTTTCTGATGTGGAGATTTATGGTTATATCTTCAGTAAGCACAGATTTAAAGCTACTTTTTAATGGTAGAATTTTCACATTAAAACCTGCAAAATTAGCTGGCATAAATAATTTTTATGTTTTAAATCAAATTGTGGTGTGAGTAGTGGATTATGTAGATATGTCAATATACAAATATATTTAGGAATACATGTACTTAGATTAAGTTATATAATTCTAAAGTTAGTTTTGTCTACTCCCTGGACCTTCTAAAAGTGTATACACTTTATAAAATTCAAAACAAATTAAAACAAAAACTCCCAATAGAAGAAAAGCACTTGGTAAGTGCTACAGGAAAGTATAAAGAGCACATGGGAGGAATATGCATTAGTATTAAAATTACAGGCCAAGCCCACTTAAGCTGGTGTACACAATAACCTGCCCCTTTAAATTATTTCTTTGAATATAGCAAGGATATAGTCTGTAACATGACTAGGGTAATTACTGAAAAGTCTATTTTTCTATAAAAAAAAAAAAAAAAGTCACTAGTGATGAATTAGTATTATGTCCCAGTAAGTGATTGGGTTTTTTTTTCTTTCATTTTAGCTGTTATGGAATTGCAATGGGCCTAGGCGTGTAATTATAGTTTCATAACATATTAAGAAAAAGTCCATTTGCATCATAAGCATCATTTGGAGTTATCTGGAGAAATAAAATTCAGCGTTTATATCAAATACTGCGTACAAAAAAGACTATACAAAAATCATGGACTTTATTATACTTTAAAAATCTTCTAACAGCATATTTCCTGAAGCCTTGTCAGAAAATACCTACTTTGACAAAATGAAAAAATAAGCTCTCCACTTCACACATATACCATCATTACATAAAAGTGAGTTCTTCAAATTCAATTCTAATGGGAAGTATAGCATGATTTTTAATTGTATATATGCATGATTAATAGTATCAGTGAGATAAGAAGTAACCAATTCACTTAACATTACAAAATCACCAAATATACAAAGCAGTTTTGCACATTAGTTATAACTTAATCCCCAGTTCTCATATTAACTGAAGTAAATTACATCAGTACAAGCCACAAGAGACTAGTTTAAAAGTGTAGTATAGTTCCACTTTCAATATGTGTCATTAATGTAGAAGAACAAAAATCTCATGAAAGAATAGTAAGCCAAACTTGCTAAAGAATAAAATGAAAGGCTTGCTTGCTACAATTAGTATGTTTGACTATTTAAAGTACAGTTTGAATGCTAGGAGGTTGTTGTCAAAACCAATGTTAGTATTTTCATTTTATTAATTAATTCAGATAGCAGAAGGTTTTGCAATACAAGAGATCTTAGGGTCTGTCAGCATTTATAAGATACAAATCTTAAATATTTGTAGCTCCTACACATAACTCCAAATTAACATCAGATACCTTTGCCATACAGGATTATATGTTACGTAGAATGTTACACATACCCTACTCCCTTTTTCCCAAGCATAAAGGTAACATTATTTTACCACCCCTAGAGCCTGAGAATTCTTTTGAAATTAAACTAGTCATTGTAGAAATGGCAAAAACAAGACTGGCTTTGGGGACTTTGTCCAGTCCCTATGTTAGCAAGTCTTGAAAATTTTTAAAGGGAGAAGCAATACTTCGTTTTCTATCTACTGATTTTATTACCATAGTTATAAAAGTACTGTTTGTATAGGTAGAGTGCATAGCTGAATTAGGTAGACTTAGTTTTCTTTTAAAGAATCAGTTTTGTTAATTCCTAAAACCCATCAAGCTAAGTATGGATCTGAGAAAGCTATCCCAAATTCTAATTACCACCAAAGCATCCAAGAACCAGAAGGGATTTCAAAGGGTAACAGACCAAAATCAGCTTTAACATTATGCAGAAACCCACAGGCAGCCTTCTTCAAACAAAAAGGAGAGTTTCTTAAAGTTGATACTTAAATAATTGCAGTATGGAATAGTTCATATAGTTCTAAAGCAATGGAACAAAAGTTGAAATATCTAAAATTGTTAATCCAACATGACGACTTCTATTTGGTGTTGGAATGCTCTTTGGTTTGATCTGTGGACACAGGAGTGTTATTAAGGAAATTCCTATCAAAACATGACTTAAAAGGAACTACAGGTCAGTCAGCATCCCTAAGCCTGCCAGTGCCTTTAACCCTAGCCTTCACTTTGACCCAGAGTACTAACAAAGGGCAGCACTTAATTACTGTGCAAAGTGCCAGCCTCATAAGACTGCTGATCACCTTCACGGTAGGGTGACAAGTTTCATCTGAACAAGTGAGGTGGCAACTAAATAGTATAAACAAAAGATTTAATGAAACAAAGAGCTTACTAATTCTCAGAAAGGCCTTAATAGCCGGACCTGCCATGGCTAATCAAGTGCTGACCATGGAAATTTCGACTTCAACCAAAGGAATGATACACAAACTATCAAGAAAGCATTTCTATTTAGTAAGCACAAAATCAACTGTCTTCAGAAAGTATTCTGTAAATTTCTACTTTTTTACTATCTGTTTTGGTAACACAAGGCTTAAAAATGATTATCAAGTAATCATTACTCCTATTTGGCACATGGATAAAAAGAATATCATGATCCTCTACATAATTATCCCCGTCCACAGAGAACAGTGTGCACACCGAGTCAAACAGCCACACTATATTGTAAGAGCTAAAACGGATGCTGTTCCTAAATTCAGGACTCACAAGACTATATCAAAGAACAAAGGGCTTCTTCCCTTGTAAAATTAGTCCTAGTGGCTGGCTAATCTCTTGAAAATTTTAGATATGTCACTATTTTTTAATATATTTAACTTGTCTCTATTATATAGTTTTACATGTGAAACAAAGGAACATAATTTCTATCAGCAATGTTAAATATCTGAATAAAGAAAAAAATCAAGTTTTGACATAGAAGGAGGCAGCAGGGAAATATTATTTAACCTTGGCACCAGGCTAAAATCCTTCCCTGGTCAACTCTCTTATACCGAACATTCAATTTCCTTGCAATATTTCATAAACTTACACCTTTTATGCATTTGAAGAGTAGAAGTATGTACAATAATTAGTGCAAATTAGTCTATTGTCATATATTAGTTATTAGCCTTTGTGGATATAAAGTGGTAATCAGTATTTTATCAAAACATGGAATTATGAAAATACTGTGCATATCAGTCTGATATTTAAAAGATTACATTTTCTAAACTAAACTCTGGGCATTTTTACTTTAAGCAGGCAACAACTGTTACAGAATTTCTTTTGAAATGTCACTTGATTTTCAATAAAAATTATTTCACGCAATGCAGAAAATACAAAGTATTATCCTCTAACATCTTTACATTTTAAGTCCTAATCTAAAATGTACTTGAACAAAAGAAAAATCCCTTTTAATAAATTCCAAAATCTTATTTTAACCATTACTGCTCTGCAGCAATAATTCAAGTTCCAACCTGAGAGCTAAGAATACGATCATTAAATGCCAAGGGCTGTATCAATCCTGAACTGAAGACACTTAAGCTTCTTTCCCACTGGCATCAGGTGTCACACACGTCAGAGAAATGTGAGCAATCCTAGAAAGTGCCCTGAAATCACAGTACCACCTGCCACAATTTGAAACCTTAAGTCTAAAATCTTTTTTCTAATTATTTTATAAAAGTTCTATTGCACATTTAATAGTTAAAATATCTGCAAACTTGTAGAATTCTCTGTATAAAGGGTTTTGAACCAATTCAGTTGAAAGCTTCCTCACTGCCAGCAAAAATGTTCCTAATGAGAAGAGGAAGCAGATCCATGAATATCTGATGCTGAAGAATAAATGGTTTCTTATGGTCATAGCCAATTACAATGCAAGGTAAGTTCACAATTTGAAGGAAAAAAAGGCTTGAGTGTTAATTCCTCAGCAATCTACTTCAAGGAGATGAACAGGTTTCTTTTAGCATGTGGAATTTGATATTACTGCATAGTATATTATTTTTAAGGAAAAAAAGCAATGCAAACCTAAGGAGTCAAGGTCAATCTTATTTTAAAAAATGAAGTTAAAACAAGTTAATATAAACTTTAGTCTCCTTGGTATTTCAACATAGTTGTTACCTTGTGCCATTTCACCACAGAAACCGCCAATAAATTCCAGGGTAGGGGGAATACCAACCAGAAAGCAAGGAAAAGTTCATGCTTCTGACTCTCTCTTCTTTCCTTCTTCTCCCAAATCACTCTCTTCTGACTGACTACTGCTAAGGACAACAAACTGCCCCTCACTACTGGCTTGGTTTGGTCTACTGGAAGCAGCTATCAACCGACTTTGTTCTTCTAAATCCTAGTAGAAAAGACAGAAAAGAAACGAAGTTTATTGTTTGCAATCAAATGCAAAACTATGCATTTAAATTATATAGTTGAGCACCGCTTCAGTCCTTCTGTCTTGAACATGGATGCATAATCCTGGCAACTTACTGAAAACAGAGTCTACCCACAACCAGTGCAACACCAAAGTGAACACTGGTGCCATTTTAGAAATCCTGTAAAAGCCAACATTTCCCTCATCTCCATTTTTATGGCTAACAACACTCACACCATCGTTAGCTTTCACTATATACTACACAAAAAGGCTCATAATGGAACACTCCACATCCCTTCCCCCTCTCTGTCCAACTTACCTTGCTAAATCAACTGCTGACCTCCTCAGCCTAACCTAGCAAGGAAGCCTCGACTTCAATTACTTTGTCCATAAGTCCAATCCATTCCTGCTGATCTGTGCTCATTAAGTATCCCGCACATGTCTCTTTTCTATTGCCACTGCCACTGCCACAACCATAACTGGGCCTGACAATCTCATGTATCATCATCTAATGCGTTCTCCAGATGTTGTCTGAAACTTACCTAACTTAAAATTATCCTACTGGATGGACAATGATTTGAGACTCCTGGTAACATTAAATATTTATATAAATAGATATTCATTCCTAGAGACCAATACAAGTTTCAGCAACGGCAGTTAAGACCATATATACACACACAGCCTCTCAGAAGACCTGCCTTGATAGAAACAACCTTTGCTGGGATACGGAAACATAAGTTCTGGTATGTTTGCCAAACAGCAAGTCAACTACACGTCGGTAACTATAATGTAAACATCCTATCAGAAGACAGATGTCTTCCTTTTCTGCTGTGCTATGAGTCATCTGATTATAAAGTGGCTGAGGAAGCAGAAACAGACTTTCATTTGGAAATCCAAAGCTGGAAGTCACAGTATTGAATTAAGGAAACTTCATAAACATCACATCAAAAAAGATCTAGATACGAGGACTACATACCTTTTCGATTTGCTTTTGTTTACTGAGTTCTTTCTGTTGTTTCTCTTTTACCCTCTCTATTTCCTTTTGTTTTTCCGATGCCCTACGATCCTAAAAAACAGACAAATACAACTAATGAATTAAATATGAAACAATTTTAAATTTTAGACTTTTCAATTAATATGGCCTTTGTAACCTTTTCATATTTTTTACATTTATATGAAAGCACACTAAAAATAATTTACATTCTCTTAGTCATTTATCCAAATTCTAAATACTGCATCAGTAATAGTATCCACTGACAACCTTGCACTGCAAAATCATTTTATTTACTTGCTAATATGAAAGATCTTATTTTAATTTTTAAATTTTTTAAAATGTTTTTAATTTATTTTTGAGAGACAGAGACAGTGCGAGCAGGGGAGGGCCACAGAGAGGAAGATACAGAATCTGAAGTAGGCTCCAGGCTCTGAGCTACCTGTCAGCACAGAGCCTGACGCAGGGCTTGAACCCACAAACTGTGAGATCATGACCTGAGCCAAGCTGGAAGCTTAATCGACTGAGCCACCCAGGTGCCCCTCTTATTTTACTTTAGAAACATTCTTAGACCACTAATAAGTATCTTAGATTCTTACCAGTTCTGCATGCAAAGCTATCTGTTTTGCCAGTCCAACAGAATCACAAATCTAAAAGGGGGAAAAAAATAGGAAAAATTCAGCCAGTTCTCATCCAAAGTAATAATTTCAAATATCCAAATGGCTGGTGCAACTAGCTTTATAACTCGCTACAACATACTGCTCCAGATAAAAGCTGTTCCAGTCCCCAAATGGGGTGTCTATGTATTTTCCTGAGTATGAATTTCCACTGCTGGGTCTTGCCTCTTTCACATACCCCACCTTCCTATTATCTCAAATTCATTACTGAGATGGAAGGTTTGCAGCGAAGGAAGCAAGCAGATGCTGATGTTGTTCTACATGGAAAACATCGTGAAAAGGCTGATTGTGGGGAATACACTGCAGTCCCAGAGTAAGTTGATGAGGCCAGAAGACTGCACCAGCTCTCAATGGGCAGGAAAGACACAGGTCTGTAGTCAGAAGGCCCAACACATCAGCTATCTTCAGAGCAACAGGCTTTGATCACACATCTCTGCTGAAGTAGGCCAACTCTGGGAGCTTTTTCCAGAAATCTTACTAAGAACTTTGACTATGATATACATTTCACAACAGAAACACATTTTGAAAGGCCATGTATACCTTTTCCCCTTCATTGTTTGATTCAAATATATAGCAGACTGATGACAGATTACTTTCACTTCTGCCTCCAGATGTCCGAAGAACAAAGCCAAAAAGCCTCTTATTTTCCTGGTGTGTAGCACACAAAACTACACTGGGTAATGGAAACTGCCGAAGAAAACATCAGAAGCAAATGTGAGATTTTTCAAATACTTAGAACTGCACTCTTATACATAACAAAGTCAATTACTAAGTTATAAACATATCATAAACAAAACAGTAGATCTCCCCCTTTTTTTTTTTTAACAACATGGCAATCCAAGAACAAAAAATTTCCTATTTGGTTTGGATTACCAGGCAGAATGGAGGTTATTGAGTATTGAACTTATTAGTCATTTACACATTTTACAAAATCAAATAAAAATGGCCTATATTATGAAATGATTAAATAAGAGCATATACTTGCAACTATTTCAACCTAGGTAATTATTAACTCGATCATGTTCACTTTTAATTTCTACTGTGTCTATCCCTTAACTAGGCAGCATATATCATATACTAAGGAAACTATCATAGCAGATTGCACGATTCTTTAAGTTGCATGGAATGTCCAATTATAACTTTATGGGGAAGATGTCCATAAACTTAATTATAACTTAGCCAATCATAATTACTACCATATTTCAATATGGTAGTTCAGAATTATTATAAAGATACAGATGCGTATGTGCACAAAGGGATACCCAATAAAGCTTTAACATGCGGAACTCACCGTGAGTCTTGTAACTTGTGTCTGTGGATCAATTAACCTATAATTAAAATTTTGGAAAACAAATTTTAATTAGGCTGAAATTAAACTTTTCATACATTTTTTTTTTAAGGTGGGAGACCACACTTACTTTAAACAATCACAAGTGACTAGTAAGTGTGATTCTGTCATACGGAAGATGTTATGGATGGCCCGAGCAGCTAAAATTTGCCGCATTGTTTCATAAACAACATCTGGATTGTCATCTGATTTCACCTCCATAGAACCAAGGAATCGGACAATAAATAACTGATGAAGAATAGAATCTACAAAAGAAAATACATTATATATTTCTAAATCCCATATATCTCTTCCTAAAGAATAAAACACATTGTCACCTTTTAGATTTTATAGTAAAGAATTCAACCTAGTAGAAATATCTACAAGTTACTCCTAACTACAGTGTTTAGGTTATAAGAAAATTAAGGTCTCAAATTCAAATACCAAAAGGTTATGCTTTAACAATTGGTGGTTCTGAGTAAAAAAACTTCCTTGTACTATTCTTCTACCTCTCCTGTACCCCTGAAATTTGTCAAAATAAGTAGTTACTGGAAAAAGAAAAAAGTCACGCTCCAGTTATCAGAAGAAAACATGAGCTGCTAGGAAAAGCTTAAAGGACATCTTCAGCATTGATAATTTGACAATGGAGTCAAAAGTATGATACTCTAGAATTTTAATGAGATCTTTAAGCCTGATTAAGTTCTGTTGCTTTGAGTGTACTATGAGCAAAAAGAAAGCTATGAAGTGAAGCATATATCAGAATAAAAACAAATTCTTCACACAGTTTACCCTTGAGAATTTTTAAAATATAATACTGCACATCTGTTTTACCTTCAGTTTCAGATTTTGTACCTCCTCCAGATTCTCCAAATGGATTAGTGCGCCTGAAAAGTTTTTAAAAAATTATGAACCAATGGTCAGTTACCATGAGCTATATGGAAGAAATCTCAATCATTGAAACTGGAATTAAAAACTAAGAGTCACAAATATTTGTACACACATTTTTTAAGAAGCTTCGGCATGCCTGATCCTGTTAAGGAACACTTCTGTTGACTGCCTTACTCTGACGATGACCCCTGCTTTCATACTTAGTAGGCTGAACTCAAAGCTGCTGTAGACAGATACACATACACTTCAATATCCTAATAATAAAACCATGTTGCAAAAACCCTTACATTTAAATAAAAGGGGAGAGGAACAGCCAATTTAGCTTTAATTTTAGCTACTTGAGAAAAATGTCAAGGATTTCCTGAGATTTTTTTTTTAATGTTTTTTATTTATTTTTGAGAGACAGAGAAAGTGTGAGCAAGGGAGGGTCAGAAAGAAAGGGAGACACAGAATCTGAAGCAGGCTCCGGGCTCTGAGCTAGCTGTCAGCACAGAGCCTGATGCGGGGCTCGAACCCACAAACTGTGAGATCATGACCTGAGCCAAAGCCAGATGCTTAACCGACTGAGCCACCCAAGCACCCCAGGATTTCCTGGGATTTTAAAAACCTCTTTTTAGGTCCTTTATTACATGTTGCAAGTTGACTATGCTAATTTGAACATTTTAAAATTTTAAAGCTGTATTTCTGAAGGCATATGTAATGGAATGCAAGAAAAGCTAACTAGTGATGAAAGCTACATTCCTCAGTGTGATTGGTTCTTAGCACACCCACAATGAAGGAAAAGTACAACTGACAATGATAGGTTTTGTAAGCAGAGAGTTAAGTTGTTTTAAATAACATGGCATTAAGATAACATGAAATTGGGGCAACTGAGTGGCTCAGTCATTTAAGCATCAGGCTTCGGCTCAAGTCATGATCTCACGGTTGGTGGGTTCAAGTCCCACATCGGGCTCTGTGCTGACAGCTCAGAGCCTGGAGCCTGCTTCAGATTCTGTCTCTCTCTCTCTCTGACCTTCCCCTGCTCACGCTGTCTCTGTCTCTCAAAAAAAAAAAAAAAAAACAAAACACCATGAAATTGATCTCCGTAATACATGTCTGACCTATTCCATCAAATGCTAAGTAGATTTCTATGATCAAACAGAAATTATTTTTTCTTGGTCATAGCCATGTATATCCAAATCAACTTATTACATGTCCAACCTACTTAAATAAACTTGCCTTGAGTCACATTTCTTTCATCTCAGAGCCAGAAAAAAAATTTTTAAACAGATTTGACATTTCTCATTATATAAACAAAAGATTATTTATTAATAATTCATAACATGAATTTAGTGCCTTCCTGGAGAGTTCTTATTCTGATCCAAGATGATATGTTTTTTTAATGTTTATTTTTACTTTTTGAGAGAGAGTGTCGGGGAGGGGCAGAGAGAGAGGAGGACAGAGGATCTGAAGCAGGCTCTATGCTGACAGCAGACAGACCAATGCGGGGCCCAAACCATGAGACCAGGACCTGAGCTGAAGTTGAACACTTAGCCAATTTAGCCCACCCAGGAGCCCCTCAAGAATTTCTAAAATATTGTCATGACCTAAACAATAGACTGTTAGCTTTCTTCTGCAATTTTAAGAGCAAATACCAGAAGCAGATCTAATAATTCACAATTCAATAATCTCAAAAAAAAAAAGTTCTCTTAAACAGAATCATCTTCACTTATTTGAGGCAGAAAACAAAGGAAAAAACCTACATGATTCTTTCTCAACTACCAAAATTAGGTAATTAAAGTACAACATAGCTGACATGCACGTGAGATTTACAGACCACAGAACAACTGCACTGTGACCCCGTCACTCACCTGCCTCCCTGGCCAAAGGCTTTTGCCTGGCCGGGCTGGTCTTCACACACAGGAGAAATGATGTCAAACTGTATCGGAGTGTCTGGGGCGACGAGAGAATCTAGAGAGAGGGCAGCCAGATTTGTGGACTCAGATCCTAAGGATCCTGAGCTGCTGGTTCGAGCTGTCGGTGGCCGAGATTGTCTAAGCACAGAAGAAAATCGGAAGGCATTGCATTTAGTTTTCTCTTTTGCAAACTGAATACAAACTATGAGAAACTTTTTTTTTTTTAAGTAGGATTCACACCCAATAGAGCCCAATATGGGGCCCCAAACCCACAACCCTGGGATCAAAACCTGAGCTGAGATCAAGAGTCAGACACTTAACTGACTGAGCCACCCAGGCGCCCAGAAAATACAATTTTATAAGTCAATGAGAGGAGCAGAACAAATTTCAATAAGTACAATCATAGCTACTTATTTAATGACAGACTTCTTTCTTTTCAATGACTAGATGTAAGACATAAATGACCTCACTCAGAGATAAACACTAGGAAAATTTGGAATCCTTTTTATTTGCACTCTCACTGGTAAATTTACCAATTTAAAAATATATTGTCTATGTTTTAGGGTAACTATTTCATACTAATGTTAAGTAGCACTGCTAAAATCAAAGTGTTTGCTAACACTTTCAACAGCCCATATAGTTTTAAGACTTTTTTTTAAAGTTTATTTACTTATTTTTGAGAGAATGAGCAAGGGAGCAGGGGAGGGAGGAGAGAGACAGAGACAGAGAGACAGAGACAGAGAAAGAGAGAAAGGGGGAGAGAATCCCAAACAGGCTCCTCACTGTCAATGCAGAGCACAATGTGGGGCTTCATCTCATGAACTGTGTGATCATGAGCTGAGTCAAAACCAAGAGTTGGACACCTAACTGACTAAGCCACCCAGGCACCCCCACAGCATACACAGTGTTAAATAACTGAAAGTTTGGCAACTTACCCCGCTGGGCGCAGACTCTCATGCCTCTGCTGGAAAGATGGGGAAGGGGTGACGGCTTCCAAAGCGGACTGATTTACTCTTGCAGCAATTTCCTGTTTTTTTAAAAAGGACTAGAATTAGTAAAGCAAGAAAACCAAAAGTTTGAATAGCACTCCTGTGTTACACTTAAAATGCAAACTGGAGTTACTAAAGTAGTTCCACATTCCATCTTAATATTAAGACACACAATTAACTTCGTAACATAATAACTTGAGCTTCTTCTTACTTCTTACAGACCTAGGTCTTTAAATATTTAACTACCAGATTTTCAAGACTAAAATTTGTATTGTAACACATTTGTTAAAGAAATAAATTTAGGAGTAGGAAACAGCCACGAAATATCAAAAATATTAAGAATTCTTATAACTTATACAGCTGAGTGTTTTCATGATCTTCCAGAACATATTTATGCTCACAAACATCTGCATGTTTATTAACTGATGGCATTATTATTTTCAGAACAAAATGTGAAAGAAAGCTTCCTATAAGAAATATTTTTAAACTTATTTCAAACACTGGCTACATAAAATAGTATTTACATTAGAAAAAACATCACGTAACATTTTGAAAAATGCTTAAGCTTACTTATTTATTTTTGAGAGAGAGAGAGTGTAAGTGGAATAGGGGCAGAAAGAGAGGGGGACAGAGGATCCAAAGCAGGCTCTGCGCTGACAGCAGAGAGTCCACTGTGGGGCTCGAACCCATTAACCATGATATCCTGATCTGAACCAAAGGCAAACCGACCAAGCCACCCAGGTGCCCCATCATCATGTAACATTTTTGCATTTCTGTGTCTTATAGTTAGCAAAAATATGACAGTGCTATAAGTTGATCAGAATTTCTCCTCTCTTTAAATACAAATAAAGTTAATTCTGAAAAATCTGGAAAATACTACTTAAAACTTAGAGTTCTGATAACTTGTAGAAAAGTAAAATAACCCTGAATTATTCAAATCCAAATACTGTATTCACCAGGTATTCCCTAGGTATCAACAGGTCATCCAACTTTCATTTTAATTTTTTGTTGCTCCCAAGTAACATAACAGAAAGGAAAAACTAGACTAGCAAGAGATCAAATTACTACAAGCAAAAGGTTTCTCTACAATTAGCACTGATTTTCTCAGATTAGGCTCATCAAGATTACTATAAAACTAAAAGAAATTACTAATGTTTGAGATCATGAGATTATTGTTAATTTATTCAAATCCTGTTCCTAGGTATCTAAATCCTAGGTGTCTTGGCTGGCATCTCAAAGCCATGATGATAAAAACAAAACTCTTCAACTTGTTCTTCCATTCACTAGAGCTTAAAACCTCAAAGTTATCTTGAATTCATCTCCTTCATCCTTTATATTGGTCAGTTACTAACTACTCTGGTCAATTTCTTTTTACCTGTTTCTACGTATTATTTCTTCTCTCTTAGTTACCGCCCTGTCCAGACCCTCAGTTTATCCTTTAATTATGATAATCGTCTCCTACCTGCTCCCAGACACTCCTGTCTAATCAACTATTATCCCAACAAGTTTAAGGTTTAAAAGGGTGAGGGCTTCCTAAAGAAATCAGCACTGCTCTGTCTCAACTGAAATTATCAACCCCACACAGCCCTGTGGTGCCCTAGAGGTGGCCAGGTTCACAGCACAATTGGGCCCACCAAGACCAGCAGCGGTCACACAGCTCCTGTCCTAAGTCGAGTCTTTTCCCAACTACACTGTGGTGTGGACCCACTGGATTCCACAGCTATCTCGGTTCTGCCTGTGTATATGGACTGCACCTACATGGAAGTTCATCTGGTTTGATACTCTTGCTACTCAAAGAATAACTGGTGAAACTCAGAGTTCAGGCTGCCTCACCCTAGATATAAGAAGCATTTTAACAGGATCCCCAGGTGATTTGTATGCACATTTCAGCTTTCAATTATTCTCCAACAAGAAACTTCAACTCCAATTATACTACTGGTTTCATAAACACACCATTTCTGCCTTTGTACATTTTGCATTTTTATTCTCATGTTTGCAATTTATTCTCTTTTCCTCAAAATATGGACAAATCTTTCACTAGCTCAGGAGTCTATCATCTCCACAGTTTTCTCTAAAATTAAAGTCCACACTGATCTTAACATTTTCAAGTCTTAACCTTTTAGTCATTACCATGCGCTTTCATTTATATACTGTTTTATATGAAATGTTACTTAAAGTTTTAGTTGTGTATTCCCATACACAGAGGCTCCTGGAGGAGAGCCACGGCTTATTGTCCATCTGTATCCTTCTCCATTCAACCCAAGGCTAAATACAGCACTGATACCCAGTAAAAATTTGTTAGTTGACAGATTTCAGTTACATTTGAAATAATTTATCTAAGAAGACCAGATGCTCAGACATCAATACATTAAAGCTACCCATTCAAGGGCAAATCAAGATTACAGAATTTGAGAAATTATGACATAATTAATAAAAGCCACGTAAGCCACAGAATTATTCAATTTTGCCAGATCTGGATAGCATAAAATAAAAATATTACCTCTGGGTTTTCACTTAAATATATTTGTTTGGATATGTTATTTATTGTACAGATCCACTGCAAGAGAAAAAAAAAAAGAAAAATAAGATTTTTTTCCCCTACAATGCTTCTTTTCTAAAAGAGAATGTTCAATATTTCACTGAAGTTTCATAAGATATAACATATAATCTTTTACATAAAAACAGCAGTTTCCTACATACATAAGCATACTTAGGGTATAACAGAACAGTGAATAGATTTATTATTTTTAAAGCCCACATTAACTTCATACAAGGAAATAAAAATATAGCAATAATGTTAAGCTATAATTTAGTAGCCTACTATTTGTCTTTTTATATCATTTCCCTTCATAATCCCCACCAAATAAGACAGTATGGGTTCAGATATCATGATTAACACTAATGAAAAAAAGTAAAGAGCTAAATATATTCCCAGGGAATACATTTTACATACTTCCCTTGTTTCAGATTTATTAACAACTAACTAACATAGAAAATGCTCTCTGTTCCACATCTTCCACTTCACTCTTGAGGATTTCAGTCCATGAAAAGCCTCATTAAAGTAATATTCTGTGTGGTAAACCTGGCAGAGAGCAGATTTGTCTGTGTTCCTCACAAACCAAAAGCAAGTTTTAATACCTATTCTTCCACAAGAGGTAAATAATAGATCTCTACGTAATTTCTAATCTTGTCTTTTACCAACAGTTATAATACCAGATAAAATGGCTCAAAATCAAGTACAGTATATTTTCATCCAAGAATATTTCTCAAGACAAAGTTCTGAAGCATCAGTTCTTGGTGGTAACTTACCTTCCATATTTGGTGCACTAGAAGTAAAAATGGAGCCAAAACTAAAAGACTCGTGAGGAAGAACAGACACTCCCAAATTTTTGTTTTTCTGTCTTTCACTTTAAGCTTTACTTGCTTCCTGACATGCTCCATCTGCTGCCACTATGTTCTTAATGCAGCAAATGCGGTCTCAGAAGTTGGTGAGACAAGGGAATAAATTAAACTGTCACCTCATGATACTAACAGCTTGCCAGAAAGCAACAGTCACAAGGTCATCTCTGAGGTTGTGCCTTTAAAAAGACAGACAGCAACGATTTCTAAGGTCTCCACCTATAGGTCTAGCTATAAAATTCTGTGTGAAAACTTAAGAATGTTGCTTGAGGACAAGAGATTTTTATTTAAAAAACTTTTTTAATTAACTAGGATTTTCCAAATTTCTATCTTAATATTTAGTTGATATATCTTAAGATGTTGTGGAAGAAATTAGATAAAATTTTACCTCTTCGTGGTCTTTTTTACTTTCTGCTTGCAAAATTGAAGATCTGGGGAAAAAAATAAATAAATAAAGGAGTTTGACCCTAACTTAAAAAAAATGATCTGAGAAAATTTTTTATCTTTCAAAGTACACATAAAACCAATCAGGATCAAACCTAAACAAAACAAAACATGCAATCAATCAATATCTTAGGAAAAGGAGACCACCAGAGGCACCTCTACTCAGATTTTAACAACTCTGACTTTGGCCATCTGTGCCAAAACATACCCAAAAAAAACAGGTGCTGTTTTTCAGAAGACAGCTATAACAAAGGTACAATGCAAATAAGACAATGCACTTCAACTTTCTGACACGTCATCTATATTTCAAATAGAAATCAGTGATCCTAATAGAAAACACCAATTGTACTTATTATTTCTCCATAAAAACAGTTAAGTAAAAATTTTCAATATATTAACCACTAACATTAGGATATTTAGCTTTCCTATAAATGTTACTATTTTAAGTTACAGAAAAAAATTACTAATTTTGAATCACACTAGGAATGAGAAATGGGAAGTCAGGTTAAGCATTATTAGCAATAAACTGAGAAAACAGAAAAGTAAGTACCTGTAGTAACATACTAACAATTCGGTAATTCTGACAAATGAATACAGGGACTCCCAACATCCAGCATGATAAATGACACAGTAATTGATATTCATTACATGTTTAAAGAAGGAATATGAAATTAATCCACCACTTGATAAGACAGTGAACTATATAGCATCTTAATATACAGATAGAGGAAAAAAATGACTAAAAACTCAGAAGCTGAATCTGAATAGTAAGAAAGATCAAAAACAGTATTTTAAGTAGAAAAAAACTGCAGATAATTTAAACATCACTAGGAAAAATTTTAGATTATGGTTTACATCCTTAGATGATTATAACATAGCCATTGTGAAATGTTTTTAGATCCAAAGTATATATATATACAGTATTTCCTCAAATATTTTTTTAAAACTGTATTAGAAAAAAAAATGTATCAGAGGGGCGCCTGGATGGCTTACTCAGCTAAGCGTCTAACTCTTGATTTTGGCTCAGGTCACGATCTCATGGTTTCTGAGATCAAGCCCCATTTCAGGCTCTGCATTCTCAGCACAGAGAATGGGTTTCTCTCTCTCTCCTCTCTCTGTCCCTCCCCATTTCAAAATAAATAAACTTTTAAAAAAATGTAGTTAGAATACAAACTGTAAGGTAACAGACCAAAAAGTTAATTCTTATTTCTAGTTAGTGAGATTATAGCTTTTTTTCAAACTCCTCTTGCTATACATTTTTGTTTTTCAAAAATTTGTTCTAAAGGCTAGTCTATGGATTCTCAATTAATGCAAAGATAACAGAAGTTTTAAAAACTGCACAAACATTAATGAACTAAGTCAGTGATTTAAATCAGAAATTTAACATTTAAAAATGCCACTAGTGGGGTGCCTGGGTTGCTCAGTTAGTTAAGCATCCAACTTCGGCTCAGGTCATGATCTCAGTTTGTGAGTTTGAGAGCCAAATCAGGCTCTGTGCTGACAGCTTGGAGCCTGGACCCAGCTTCGGATTCTGTGTCTCCCTCTCCCTATCTTCCCCTTCTCCACTCACACTCTGTCTCTCTCTCTCAAAAATAAACATTTAAAAAAAAATTTTAATAAAAAATTAAATAAAAATGACAGTGCTTGCATTTTCTACATATTAGGCACATTACATGTGTTAGATTTCTATTCTTCATAACAATTTACAAAGTAAATTGTGACCACCCCACACCTCATTTCACATGTAAAAACAAAAATGGAGCTCAGAAAGGTTGTATAACTTATCTAAGACCACACGATAAGTAGATTTCTAATTTGAACTTTCTGACCCCAAGGTTAGGACTCTTTCCACTCACTTGTGCTGCCTTCCCCATACCATACAGAATTTTCATTGAACAGTAGTATCCTAACATGGAATCTCACAGGTTTTTACCATATGACCTCATTTTGACAACTTCAAAATAATAAGACATCATTTAACCAAGTCAGAAAGGAAAATTCAACTCATTTCTACATGATTAAAAAGAAAATGATCTTAATATATAATAACCCAAAAAAGCTATAAATGTCTGAATAACAAGGAATTATCATGCATTTCAGTAGTTCAAAACATGACAGACTTTATTAATAGTAGGAAAAAATACTAACTTTTTTCCATCAAAGGAAGTGATCTGAAAACAGTACCGCCTGTCTTCACAGTCCACAGCCATTACTGAACAGTTGTCTATGTCCATGGCCAGGCCTCCTGCTACATCCCCGCGTGCCTGACTCATTAAGTTTCCGCCCTGCGTGAAGTAAAACTGTCTGTCCCAGGTAGATGACACCAAGCCTGTTTTACTAAATGAAGAAAGTACATTCACTCTTCAGTATCAACACACCTGAAATCTCATCATAAGCCAGACACAAGATAAAACATCACAAAGAAATCAGCTTGCAATTTTTGCAAGGTGCATAGAAAATACAAATAGCAGTTTGTCAGTCTCTAAAATAAATTCTTATGTGTGCCAATTATCTTGTGTGTGTGTGCATGTATTTCCAAAACAAGGCTGAAAATTATCAAACCGCAACTGTTGTAATGATGTTCCATAAACTACAGTTCAACTTTCAAGAGAAAAAAAATCAAAAGAAAAGAATTCATTTTGCTCCTAAGGTTAACTGGCTTTATCCTACCTTTACGTAAAAACTAAAATTTGACCGGATGGTATAATTACATATATTTTAAAGTATGATAAAAATGATACTTAATAGTATTCATGTAATCCTAGATTTAAACTTAAACTGGTTATGCTTTTTAAATAATTCTAAATTGGGGCGCCTGGGTGGCTCAGTCGGTTAAGCGTCTGGCTTCGGCTCAGGTCATGATCTCACAGTTCGTGGGTTCGAGTCCCACATCGGGCTCTGTGCTGACAGCTAGCTCAGAGCCTGGAGCCTGCTTCAGATTCTGTCTCCCTCTCTCTCTGACCCTCCCCTGCTCGCACTGTCTATGTCTCTCAAAAACAAAGAAAAAATTTTTAAATAATTCTAAATTATTCAGTAAATACCTAAACAGAATTTTACTTCTGAAAATTATTTATGTACCCCCTCTGTCAAAAAGCGGACAAAAACACTAACATCCTAAGACCACTAACTAAAAATATTCAACCTTTAGTAAAATCAAAATAATTTAGCAGATGATATCAATTATATATTATATTCAGTTGATATTACCTTAGATGATACACAATATACGAAAATAACTGTAGATCTCTTACTTCCTAGCATTAAGATATCCAGCTTTCCGGGTTAAGTTTCGATTAACAGGAAATTTTGTGGGATCTGGGTCAGGCACATATAAGGGGTCACTGGCTACTTCCAAATCCTCTATTGTCTGCTGCATGGTCTCTACATCATTGTCCATTTCTCTGCGAACGCTAAAACAGAAAACATGTTATTTACCATAAACCACAACAAAGAACTCCTTACCAATCACCTTTATCTAAACATTGTTTTGTGTATATTTTCTTAAAGGTAGTAGTGGTGTGGGTAAAGTAACATGAATGCATTATGAAACAACTTTTTATGTTTTATGTGACTGTTAATAATACAGCAGCAATACTAAGTTAAAAAACTACCACACTAAAGGCCTAAATTTGGAGGAATTTTCAAACTTCTCTGTCCTATGTCTTTAAAACAACAACCATTTTCATCTCCCTGCAGATCTCAGATTGACCACTTCGCTGCTCAGACTTGTGAGCCTGATTAGAACTGCTCTTTGGTTAAGCTATCATGGCTTGAAAAGCAAGATCTATATAGTAATTCCCATCCATCCCCCACAATTCAGATAACTGGGAAGGTAATTAACTTGTAATTATAATTACTATTATATATATTCAGACATAAAACCTAGTTTAGAATCAATAAAATACCATCAGCCTGACACAGTTATAAAATTCAGAGTTCAGATTCTGTGGGAAAGATGGTAAAAACACCGAGAAGCATGTGAGACACATTTCCATGGTAAGGGAAATAGCCTCTCGGGAAATTAAATGCTAAATATTGTTAGATTATAGCATTTAGCTGTTAAATTATTCTTGTAATTTCACTTTCAATTTTAAGGAAGAAAATACTTACTTCTGTACACTTGTTCCAATATTAGCCAGGAATTCTTCCAGCTGTTCACTGAGATTTTCGGAACCCATCTTAAAGAAACTTATCTAAGGCAAGAGGGTGTGCACATGGGCAGATGAACAGAAACACACACATACAAAAAAATACTTAAAATGAATCATATAAACAGTCACCAAGACACATGGTAAGGTAAAAACCAAGGGAGTATTTCCATTTGTGTACTAGTTTACAATGACTTCTACTGGGCTTAGAGCCACTGTAGAAATCAGACTTCAATTTCACTATACATCTTTTTATATATTAATATATGCATATGGTAAACAAAAACCAGAAAATTTTAAAACATTTTAAGTAAGTCATATGGATAAACTTATGTTTACTACAAAGATAAGTTTTATGCTGAAGAATAATAAACACTCATATTTGAAGAAATATTTGAATTTCTGTAAACCCTTTTTAGGGACGTGCCATCTCATATTACCCAAATTTAATTTTCTAGCCTCCTCCTGGGACACTTTGGAGTTTCAATCTATTATTTTTAACTCAGGAGGTATGCAGGAAACATGAGACAAACTCAAACTTGCCCACTCTCTTTCAAATCTACTCTGAAGCAAGAGTGAATGAAGTTCCAGCAGGAGTAACTGCAGAATTCATTTAGCTTTCTGTCCCCTGTCCCCAACCTGTGATGTGCAAGGCCTAAATACGAGGTAAGTGGTTTCATTTACCCAAAATAATGTGGAATCTTCACCTGTAAGAAAAACCATTCTAACTTCCTTAAAATAGCATTCTGATATTTTAAATGACTTCTGAAAATACAGACCCAAACAGAATATTTTGACCTTAATTTGTAATACCCTTATGCTTAACATGAATATCAAACTCAACAAAGTTTTTAGAACAGTTATAATCCAAAACACAGTACAGTCAGTATTCACCTGAGCTTGCATGTACCCAAGTAGAGGCTCTAACAATGCTATTTTCTTTTTGTACTGAAGAGTATTTAATGCACAAAAATAATGCATCATGGTCTGGTGTTGTTTTTTTCTGGATGTGTAGACATCTTCTGTTACTTCATACTTTACCTTTGAGTAAAAACATTAAAAATAATATTATTTATCTAATTGTGTAATCATATCTAATTATCTTTAGTAGAGGCTATAGGGAAAAGCCTACCCACAGAAAAAGGTGTCTTACGAGCAATGGTGCCTCTTTATTTTCTAAGATACAATATTGGCTAATTTTCCTGTCTTACTACCAACGACTCCATCTTAATATGCACATTTAAAGCAAATTCTGCACATAACTAAGTATGCTACAATAACGGAACCAAGTGTGGCAGAAAAGCTCTACCGTACAGAGGAAAGGCAAATGGTGGTTTGGTATTAGTTCAGCCATCAGTCTTTGATCTCGGTCAGTTCACAGACTACCCTTCTTCTGGTTCTCCCTCCGCTGCTCCTTCTCTCTTGTACTTGTTTTCCTTTACCCACACTTAAAATATGTGTGCTCCATTAAGTTCTTGCATTCAGACAACAAACATCCAGTGGGCACTTATTATGTAATACGCATTAGGTTCTTCTCTCTTCTTGCTTTCCTTAGAATATCTAATTAAATACCCAATACCAAATTTCTATCTCTCGCCCTTCACTCTCCTAAGTGTCAAAAGAAGCATATCCCTATCTAGGCTCTTTATGTGTGTACGTGTGTGTGCGCGCGCACGTGTATGTAAATGTGCTAGAGACATACGAAATTGAATATTGTATCTTCCTCACAAGTCTGTTCCTCTGTTTCTTAGCTGTCTTAATTATTCCAAGATCCACCCCATAATCCAAGAATTATAGGACTCATTTTCGATGCCTCTTCCTACCATAAGTCTTATCAATTCTACTCACAAAATATCTTCCAGAAGTATTTCTTCCTCCCCACTTTCCATAACAACCTTAGCTGAGGCTGTGGAAACTATTCTGGTACATTTTCATTGAGTTCCCACTAGTCCCGTCCCCTTTACATTTCCAGTAGTATTTTTATCCTGTAACACAACTGCATGGCGTTACCCATTTAAAATCATTCAAGTAGGATTCCTTTAAGGAGGCTGGCCACTCCCTCCAACTCAATTTTCAAAGTCCCTGAAGTAGTAATCTGGCCCCAAACTCCTTCTTTCTTGTCATCTCTGCCACAACTCCCCAAATACATCCTATGCTCCAGACACACACTCTTATCATAATAGTTATTGCTAGAACTTAATGAAAACTTGCTACAAGCCAGGTACCCTGCATGCATTATCCCATTTCATTGTCAAAACTACTGAGTATCTTTGCCAGAAAAATAAAGGCTTGAAAGTCAATAAGTAGCAAAGCTGAGATGTGCTCTCATGCAGTCTGAGCCAGTGAGCACTCTTAACCTTACATTCTCTGGACTCCACCGTATGCTTCTGCGAAGGCTGTTTTTCTCCAGGAATGCCCTCACTCCCCAATCCCAAACCAGTGACTTTTTCACTCATCTTCAATGTAAGCAGCACCTCCTAAAAGTATAGCCTTTCCCAATTCTCCAAAGTTAACTGAGGCTCTCCGTGTGCTCTCACAGCATCTTAAGACTTCTATTTGCTAAGTATTTAACTCAGTGTTAATTCATGCGTTCTGCTCCTCCTCCTACTCTGGCCTCTAGTCCAGCTGCCTCCCTTCACACAGGAAGCCTTCCGAAAGTGCGTACTATCCACTCCCTGAGGACAGGAGGGGAGCCTATTCACACGCTTACCTCATGGTACCCAACATATAGCAGGTGCTCAGAAATTTAAAAAAAAAAAACAAAGTTGGTAAAAGAATGTTTTTAAAATGACCTGGAATAACAACAACAAACCTGGAACAGCCAGAAGCAATATAAATACAACAAAATTCTAACCTAGACCTTTTAACTATCTGGTAATGTAGAACTCAAAATGTATATATTTTATGAATATTTGCACCATCAATAATCAGTGACCTAAAATTAGAAATAGAAAGCTCTTTGTACTGAACTTTCTGTGACACGTCCCCTGTATTGCACAGTAAATCGTACCCAGTGTGGATTCCCACAAGTGACCACTGTGCCCCCCGGGAGTCGCAGCCATAGCTGCAGACACCATCTCCGAGGGGCAGAGATCACCTCACTCGAACAATCTAGGGGAGCCCTACTCAGCAAACCCTGGATCAGGCCCTGAGAGAGAAATGATCTTAAGGAACATCCAGATGAACTTGTTTACAATCTCTTTGTTCTTTACTCAAATGCATATCTCCTGAAATAGAGTGAAATATTTCTGGATTTCACTCACTGAAGAAGTATCAAAAACTATACATACTCCGTGTAAATGACGAGGTCCTCATAACAGAATTTCATTCAATTATGTATGAAACAATTCAACTTTTTAACCACTGTATTTCACAAGACACTTCTGAATACATACATATTCAAATAAAAACAAGACACATGCAATATTATCAAAACACAAAGCAAAAGGAGGCAATGTTATATACTGTGCATCAGCTGCATTTTTGGAATAGTTCTGTTTACTTGGCAAATTTTGTCAGTAGAAAAATAGTTTGTTCAAAGAGATCATTATTGTCCAATAATTATCAGGAAGGCTTTGACACAACTATAAGGAAAGAATAAACTAAGGGCAATACAACAAAACATACAAAGTAACTGCTGGTTACTATTTTTAAACAGGAAAAACTAGACCATCTAATGAAACAATTGCTAATTGTGATAATAAAGAAGTATGTATCACACCTTATCATTTTCTCTTTTTTTTGACAATCGGCTATATCTGTTAATTGCAGCATCATGATCTGGAAAACAGAAAGAACTATTAACAACATTACAGTACCTTACAAAATTTATAAATGCTTTAAATGGTTTTCACATGTGCATCTTCTAACAAATGCACTAAAGCAAGAAGTCTCTACCATATGAGCACTCCACTTAAATGTTCCCCATAGACACTTTCCCATTAAATGTGTTTCTACTTACTTAATTGGCAAAATATTTAGTTCCAGGTAGAGTGTATTCCACCAAAAGTTTTTTAAAGTATTTTTCAGTACAAAAATGGCAAATGCTCATTAAAGACAATTTTGGAATACAAAGGAAAAGAAGGAAGGGTAAATATTACACCAATTCCTCAGGTATTATTAAGATAGCAAACCACAAGATTTAATTTAGTTTCCTTTTAAATTTTTCTTGTAGCACAAACAGTGCAACTTAAATAACAGCACTGATTTACATAATATTCACTGAAACTTTTAATTAGGTTCCTTTTTTTTCAATTATTACATAGAATATGGCCACAGATTTGTATTGATAAAGAAATATATCACTGTGAGAACCAACTGTATAAAGTATTCAAAACTTACCATTACTAGCAATCTGAAACACCTCCTTTAACGTCAGTATTTCTGGAAAAGTTCAATAGTTTCAATTTAGCATGTTTGTGAAATATCTTAAATTTTGTTTAGAAAACAGTAACTGCCATTTAGGCTACAATTAAAACTCCAAATAACATTTCATAATTCAACATTCAAAGTGAAAAAGTTATTCTGTGTTTCAAGTAGCCTATGGAACATTCACTGTTATTAACAGTTACACCAACAGAAAATCTACTTGCCACAAATCAGTAGTATGACACAAAAACAAATTTTAAAATCATTGCAAAATCTGAGATATGCAAATTATTCTGACTTAGTACCAGCATGCAACATATTCTTTATTTATTTTTAAAGAGAGCGAGCGAGAGAGAGCGAGCACGCGCACACAAGCAAGGGAGAAGGGCAGAGGGGGAGAGAGTATATGAAGCAGGCTCCACACTCAGCATGAAGCCCAACGCAGGGCTCCATCCCATGACCCTGAGATTGTGACCTGAGCTGAAATCAAGAGTTGATCTTTCAACCAACTGAGCCACCTAAGCGTCCCTTAATTCATTTATTGAAACTGACTCTAATAAGTAAAACTGCTGAATGAGGAACAAGGAATAATTAACAAGGTTATGATATTCAGACTAAGAAAAGAACTTGTTTATTGACATTGGAAATGATCATTCTTTGGGATCATCACCATAAATATTAACTCTGACTCTAAAATACATGTTTTTATTTCATGCATAATTTAAATACCTTACCATCCACTGATAGATTAGTTCAGTTTTAATTCTACCTATATTTTCAATAAATAATTCTATATGACTGTCTGAGACTGTAAATTAAGAGAAAACAGAGCCAAGTCTATAAAAGTCACATGTTTTCACCTACTAATCTGAAGTGGGGGAAAAAACCCACCACAAACCACGAAGTCATGGGTTGCCAGATGTGCCAGCACCCCTACCTTCCACTACTGTAGCCCATAAACACACCGCCTGTGCAACTGTCACCTCCTTGAGCTCCCAACTTCCTAATGCATTCTCCTCAACATCAAATCTACTCCATTCCATCCTCCAAAACCAAAGGAATTGGGTCCACTTCTTAAAGTCCTCCACTGACTTCTCTTTGCTTATAAACTCAAATCCAACATCTTTAGCATGATCTATTTCTAGATCTGTCTCCTGTCACACCCCAACATAGTCAAAGTTACTGCCATACTAAGTTCTCATCACCCACAAAACAAGCCATATATTTCTACAACCCGTACCTTTATACTTTCTAGTCCCTCTAATAGAACAATGACTCTCTTCTCCTGGCAAATGCCTCTTCACTGTTCAATGCTCAGGTCACATTCTTGGTGATGCCTTCTTGACACCCTCCTCTGAGCCCCCACAGTACCTTGCTCATTCCTTAATGATAAGAGACAGAGTATCATAATTATCTGTTTTACTCATCTCCTTCTCTAGGCTTTCTCAAGGGAAGTGACAAGTGTATTCATATCAGTATTATTCAGTATCTAGTTGAACATCTAGCAGGAGCTCCTACAAATATCCAGTGACACATTAAAGTGGTACAAGCTGGGGGCACCTGGGTGGCTCAGTTGGTTAAGCTTCCGGCTTCGGCTCAGGTCATGATCTCATGGCTCATGGGTTCGAGCCCCACATCGGGCTCTGTGCTGACAGCTAGCTCAGAGTCTGGAGGCTGCTTCCAATTCTGTGTCTCCCTCTCTCTCTGACCCTCCCCTGCTCACACTGTCTCTCCCTGTCTCTCAAAAATAAACATTAAAAAAAAATTTTTTAAGTGGTACAAGCTATAGTCAGAAATGGTTAAGGTTTAGAGTAATATGCACTTTGCAAGTATTGATCTTCTGACAGAATGAAAGTAAACATAAACATGATGTCAGTACCTTTCAGATCTCTTTCTTTAAACTGCGTAATGGGGAACATCATGGCATCAGCAAGCTGTGTTGAAAGTACTGCATGACAAGAGCTAAGCTAGTAAAAGAAAGAAAAAAAAGGCCAAATAAATAACTATACAGAGATATTTAGCCAGTGTTATGTAAATTAAACAAATTCTAATAAACAGAAGCTGTCCATCTTATATAAGAGAACACGCAAAATGACATGACATACTATAAAATATTACACAGTAAAAAAAAAAGAAATCCATTTAAAACTCCTAGGAAAAACACAGGATAACCGTGGATTTGGCGGTTGCTTCTCGGATGACACCAAAAGCAAAAGCAACAAAAGAAAATATAAATTGGACTTAATTGAAATTAAAAATTTTTGTGAAAGGACACTTGGGTGGCTCAGTCAGTTAAGCAGCTGACTTCGGCTCAGGTCATGATCTTACCACTCAAAGGCTCTTGAGTTCAAGCCCTGCATCAGGCTCTGTGCTGACAGCTCAGAGCCTGGAGAATGATTCTGATTCTGTGTCTCCCTCTCTCTCTCTCTGCCCCTCCCCTGCTTGCGTGCTCTCTCTCAAAAATAAATTAACATTAAAAAATTTTTTTTACTGTTTGTGCAAAGGATACTATCAAGATAAAATCACAACCTCTAGAAAAGGAGAAAATATTTGCCAATCACATACCTGATAAAGAACTTGTATCTAGAATAAAGAAGTCTCGGTAACAAAAGATAAACCACCCAATTAAAAATGAGCAAAGGTCTGAATACAGCAGTGCCCCTGCCTTACCCATAGTGTTGCTTTATGCTATTTGTTACCCAAGGTCAACTGCAGTTTTGAAGCAGATGATCCTCCTCCTGACATAGTGTCAGAAGGCCAATAGTAGCCTAACACTAGATCACAATGCCTACACTATTCATCCCACTTCATCTCGTTGTGTAGGCATTTCATCATTTCACATTATAACAAGAAGGGTGAACACAGAACAATATTTTGAGAGAGATACTACATTCACACAACTTTTATTATGGTATGATGTTATAATACTATTCTATTATTAGTTATTCTCTCATTCTGTTAAACTTGCTGTGCCTAATTTATAAATAAATCTTTATCACGTTTTTGTATATATAGTAAAACATACAGGATTCAGTACTATCCAGGGTTTCAGGCATCCCTGGCGGGGGGTGTTGGTCTTGGAATGCTTCCCCTGTGGATTGGGGGTGGGGAATACCAGAAACATTTCTTCAAAGATATACAAATGGCCAAGAAGCATAGAAAAAGATGCTGAATGTCATTAGCCACCAGGAAAACGCACATAAACACTACAATGAAATACCACTTCATACCCACTTAGATGGTTATAATAAAAATATAAGTGAAAAGTGTTGGTGAGGATGTGCAGAAACGGGAACCCTCTACTACTGGTGGGAGTGTAAAAGTGTGCAGAAGTTGTGGGGAAAAGTTTGGCAGTTCCTCAAAACGCTAAACTTAAAATTACCATATAAGCCAGCAATCCCACTCCTGATTATATACCCAAAAGAACTGAAAACTAGTCTTCAAAAGAAAAAGCCCAAAAAACAAAAACAAAAACAAAAACAAAAGACGTGTAGGCAAATGCTCACTATAGCACTATTTCCACTAGCCAAAAGGTAGAAAATAATTCAAATGTCCATCAACTATGAATGGATACATATAATGTAGTATGTTCATAAATGGAATTTTATTCACCTAAATAAGGAAATTCTGATACATTCTGCAACACAGATAAACCTTAAAAACATTATGCTAAGTGAAAGAAGACAGACACAAAAATCCACAAATTATGTAAGTCCATTTATATGAAATATCCAAAACAGGCAAATCCATATAGATAGAAAGTAGATCTGCGGTAGATCTGCGGTTGTCAGGAGCTGAAGGAAGAGGGAGTTGGGAATGACTGCTTAATGGGCACAGGGTTTCCTTTGGGATGATGATGAAAACGTTCTGGCACATCAGTGGTGATGGTTACACAATACTGTGAATGTATAAATGTAACCAAGGGTAAATTTTATGTTATGTATATTTTGCCACAATATAAATATTCCATTTCCTATAAATATTTCTATATTGCTCTCCTGTGATAATACTTTGCTACAATGAGTTACTAAAATATTTCAAAAACTTGCTTTTTCATATAGACTAGAAAAGACAGCACTCTGATGTTCCATGTGAAAAGAACCCTCACTGCACTAGCTGAGAACAGTTATAGACTCCCCAGACAGCTCTCACCACACTTCTTCCTCCGAGCAACACTTTGCCATTCAGTTTATGAATCCTTCCACCCCAGACAGCCAATATCAGCTGGTAGATTTCTCTAACCAGTCATCAGAGCAAATCACTAAAAAAGATCCAAAACCTACCTACAGTTCATAGTTTAATTCTTCTCTCCCTGCCTACATCAAATAACACAGTGAAAGGCTGAATGTGACAATGGACTAGGAGAGGAGAGAGCACATCCATATGCTTATCCTTTGAAAACAATTTATTTTAGTCAGACGAAGTACTATTTTTATGAGGAAGCCACTAAGATACGAGACAGTCACTAAGATGGAAATAAGGTCCTTCCTTAAATAGGAAACTTTTATCATAGAGATTTGCTCCTATCATCATAATAATACAAGTTCCCAATAAAAACTAAACAACCTGAGCAACTTAATTGTAAGACCATTTAGTCAAGCAAAATATAATAAGCACTTACCTCATCTATAACTTTTGAAAACTGTTGCAAAGTTGAGCTCATAACTTCATCATCACCCCCCAGTGGAAAACGCTGAAAAGTGAGAAACACAGGTGAAGTAAAGGCCCTGTTCTGTATGTCTTTTGTGAATGATGTCATAATTTACCTTTTTTTAAGTTCATTTTTTATTTTGAGAGAGAGAGAGAGAGAGGGTAGAGAGAATCCCAAGCAGGCTCTGCACTAATATGGAGAAGGGCTCGATGCAGGGCTCGATCTCACAAACCATAAGATCATGACCTGAGCCAAAATCAAGAGTCCCATATGCCCAACCAACTGAACCACCCACACACCCCTTTAATTTACATTTTTAAAAACAGCTGACCCAGGGCACCTGACTGGCTAAGTCGGTTAAGCATCCGACTCTTGATTTCAGCTCAGGTCATGATCTCGCCCCACATCAGGCTCCACACTGAACAAGGAGCCTGCTTGGGATTCTTTCTTTCCCTCTATCTGCCCCTTCTCCACTCATACTCTCTCTCAAAATAAATAAACAAACATAAAAAAATCCCAGTTGACCCTCAAACAATGGGGGAGTTAGAAGTGCCAACACATTTAACTTTTAACTCCCCTCAAATTTAACAGCCTACTTCTGACTAAAAGCCTTATCAGTAACATAAATAGTTGATTGCCATGTATTTTATATGTTACACATATTATGTACTATACTTTCATAATCTTAAAAAAATCATATGAAAAAATATATTTACTATACTGTATTTGTCAAAAAAAATCCATAAATAAAAGACCTGTGCATTCAAATCCATATTGTTAAAGGATCAACTGAAACTTCAAAACACTTCTAAAATTTTGAATAAGCTTTAAAAATGTCACTTAATAAAATAGTGTAATTCATATAATTAGTCAATATTAATTAAAATGTTTGCTAAGAAAATTAACATGGTACACAGGAGTGCACACCATATGAGGAGTTCAAAATTTGGTGTTTAACCCAATTCCTCCAATCACCAGCTGTAAAATCTTGAGCAAGCCTGTTTCTTCGTTTGTAAAAAGAAGAGAGGTCAATTAAAATACTTAACACTAATTAATTAAAATTGGATATAATTGCTATAATAGAATTTCAGTAGCACATCAAAATTACCTTCTGCAAATTCAAAAAAGCTTAGGATTCTTGATGAGAAATTCTATTTATCTATACAGATACTGTATCGCTGAATATTTTTTTAAATGTTTATTTATTTAAAGAAACAGAGAGAGAAAGCAAGAAAGGAAGGTGCAGAAAGAGAGAATCCCAAGCAGGCTCCGCACTGTCAGTGCAAAGCCTGATGCACACCTCCAACCCACGAACCAGGAGATCATGACCTGAGCTGAAACCAAGAGTAGGCGGCTTAACCAATTCAGCCACCCAGGTGCTCCTCACTACATATTCTAAATTATGCTTTAGAAATTTTCATAATACCATACCTGTTTTTCATATTCTTTTAAGAGTTTTGAAGTCAGGTGTGTTGCTGCACTCAATTCATTCTGTAGGAAAAATTAGCATTCTAATTAACACAATATTACTGATTACGAAAAAGTTTTAGTAAAAGATACCTAAGCAACTTCTATCACTTAAGATAAATGTTATACAACATGCTCTCTAAACCCTTCATTAAATCACTGGAAAGAAAAACACCATGAAAGCATTTTTTAATGGAATTTTAATTTTTTTTAATGTTTATTTAATTTTGACAGAGAGAGAGAGAGAGAGAGAGAGAGAGAGAGAGCGAGCGCGAGCGTGTGAACAGGGGAGGGGCAGAGAGAGAGGGAGACACAGAATCCGAAGCAGGCTCCAGGCTCCGAGCGGTCAGCACAGAGGCTGACGTGGGGCTCGAACCCACATGAGATCATGACCTGAGCCAAAGTCAGTCACTTAACTGACTGAGCCACCCAGGCGCCCCCATTAAAGCATTTTTAAAGGAAACTCAAACCATGAAATAAATAGACACCATCAAGGAAATCAGCAGTGTTCTAGGTGTATGCTTTTTTATTTTTTAGCTAATAAAAACTATGCATTAATACTGTTAAACTTCTCAAATTGGAAGTAACCTGTATATAATCTTAGCAAAATCTTGAGAGATTCTACATTAATGACTGACTATTCCTCTCTCTAGATGTTACTAGACCAATGCATTTAATAACATACAATCAAAATGTAGTTAGCCTAGTCATATAATACAACAACACAGCCAGATGAAGGAAATACTTTCGGAAGTTTTTTTTTCAGTGATGAACATAATGACAAATGTAACTTTTCTTTTACATAGTAATCTCTGTGGTCAAATCAAATCTTGAAAGACCTATCAAAAGGGAAAAAAAACTATCACAGCAACTTTTTAGTACATAAAGAAAATAGGAGTCCAGTAAGGAGATAAACTGAGAAGGAGAAAAAGAAACGTGCTTACTTAATCCCAAAGAAAGTTTAACACAGAACCCAAGCTGTTGTTAAGGCTTATAATTGAGTTACAGAAACAGCCTTGAATCTTAAGCCTGCTCAACAAATTAAATGTACTCATCTCTTTTTTAAATTAATCTCCCAGTACCCAGAGTTATATCTAATTTTTATTATATTCTTCTTACTAAAGATAAACTACTTTCAAATCCTTTACTCAAAAAGGGGGAAGTGTTCCTTAAGATTAAAAGCATGATTAGGGAAAACACTGGTGACAGTATGGGGCTTTCAGATAAACCCTAGGCAAAGATCATGATCGGTGAGTTTCAAGAAAGCTCTTTCTGTGTTTAGGTGGAAAAAGGAAAATGCTTAATCTTCACCTCTTCTGTAGCGCTACAACCTATACACTGGTAACTGGAATGTGAGCTCTGTAATATAAAATACTTAAAAGTTCATTCATGCATTCAAACAATATTTATTACTATGAACTCAGGATAGCGTTAGGCACCTGTAAACAAGACAGACCCTATCAATCTTTGTCCTCATGGGCTTAAAGTCATTTAAAAAAAAAAAAAAAGCTTTTTACCTGTGCATCATAAATCCGATGCATAGCTTGATACAACTGGTTCATATAGTTGGAAATAGCTGTAGCATCTTCTTCAAATACACCCAGTAAAGACCTTGTCTGTATAAAATAAAAGCAGTAAGTTTAGGTTACAATTATATAAATCAAACAGAAATTTTTTTTCTAAAGGAAGGAAAAATCCTAGGATACTGAGCTCTAATAATTCTTAGTTTTAATCTATTTTCTCTTTTGATAGTAATGCCAAGATGTCGGGGTTCTTTTTCTCAATTTCACTTCACTAAAATGAAGGGATTTTCCAACTACAGCATAGGAACAAAGGTACATTTTTATGAATTTTTAAAAAGCCTGTAATTAAGAACAAATCAACAAAAATGTTCAAGACTAAATTAATAGTATTCCATGTAGAAGTATTTTAAATGTCTCCTTTCAGGATAACTTTGTATGATGACTTCTTTTTCCATGGTCTCTTGGAGTAGCCAAAACCCTCCCCATACTAATTCAAAATAACATAGTACCCATTCCTAACACGGCCAATTAAATACTAACTAGGTCTTTATGAGTACAGAATTTGATGGGTGTTTTTCTTCTTCTTCTTCATACTTACCTATATTGTTAGGCTTTTTTTTTAATGCAGTAAGAATTTCGCCTTCATTAAGAAGAAAATTTTTAAGTAAATGTTAAGACCGTCAATAAAAAGGATCAGAGATATAGAAACTCAGCATATCAAGACAAGGTATATTCACCTTTTCATATCCCAAAGGCAGGGAAAGAATTAATACATCAACAATTGTTGAGATAACCACAGCTTAAAATCTAAAAGATGACCTTGTGTTTTTATTCTTACAAATAGTTCATTTATGTCTCAGCCTTAGAAAGTGGTTTCGAAAAATGAACTTATTCCTTGGCTTCCTATTTTCAGAAAAGGAAGCTAAGTCAACACAGTTTTTAAAAAGTAGGGGAGGGGGCAGGAGGGAAGGAGACAAAATCATTATGCCAATATATGAAGTCCATGTCGTCAGTCCTTTACTCCCCTATGCCCCAGAGATTTAGATCTGACAGAATCTTTTTGTTTTTTAGCTCTGTGCCCAACCCCTATCCCCCACAGTGCTATTTTAAGATATAAAAAAGAAACATTAAGAAATCTTGTTTGAGGGGCGCCTGGGTGGCTCAGTCAGTTAAGCGTCCAGCTTCGGCTCAGGTCATGATCTCACGGTTCAAAACCCGCATCAGGCTCTATGCTGACAGCTAGCTCAGAGTCTGGAGCCTGTTTCAGAATCTGTGTCTCCCTCTATCTCTGACCTTCCCCTGCTTGTGCGGTCTCTCTCTGTCTCTCAAACATAAATAAATAACGGGAAAAAAAAAAAAGAAATCTTGTTTGTCTAATGCCATTCCAAAGAAAAATCTACCATTTTTTTGTCTCCCCCAAATTATTATTCTAATTCAAAGAATTACACATTTATGCAAAAACCAGTAGTGGATTTAAATTAAAAAGCTCTCCTTAGCCCCAGAGTTAAAACAGGTTCCCTACTCAAAGCTACTAATATCTAGCTAGCACCTTATAAAAAGCACATCAATGTGGTACCATCTCATTGAATCTATGATGACATCCACTGGGAGCTGCACCATTTTTAAATTCTACTATGACAAAGCAATGCCAGCAATTAAGCTATGACTGGAGGTATTCTTATGTCTTGCAAGTTTTAGTGTATATTTGTGGAAATGGACCTTTAAAATGTAAACATAAAGGCAAGACACAAACAGCATGAATTTAACAGAATCCTAACATTTCTTCAGAGTTCAACTCTTTTACTTCTTGACAGAAGAATCATCAACATCCATGTTTTCCCATCTAATATTATCCTGTGCCATGGGGAGGTGACAAGTATTTCTTATAAGTGCTCCACTTTTGTCCCCCGTCCTTTCTTCCAAACCACTAATACCGATTCAGCAAACTTTGATGGCAGTACTTGCTTCATTCCAGCAGGAGTCAAAGGAATATTTTCAGACAATAAACAGGACTGATGGTACTTCAAGTGGCGGTTAAATTGATTCGTTGCCTGAACACTGACAGTTTGCACTTGACCAGTCATGCCAATAGGAGAAACAACCATGTGTGTACATTTGCAACCAATTACACGTAAAACATCATCAATAGTAGGGGCATCTATCTCAATATCAGATATGTTAAAATGTGGGGGGGAAAAAGGTTTGCCTCACAATCTATGAGTATTCCATATTATGCCAAAGAAATATGAATAGTCCATGTTATGCCAGTTGGAACTGGAGTTTTATCTTCATAGTTTTACTACTGAAGAGTCACTGATATTAATCTACACATAAAATCAATTATTTTTAAAAGATCATAATCTGTTCTTATTAATTAGCAAGTTTCATTTTGCTCCTGATTTTCAAAACAGTATATTAGTATGGACAAGGCAGCTAGTATAGCCTTAAAGATTTCCTGCCTCAACAAATAATATGATCATTTGCAGAATGGGAAATTGTTTGGGCAAGATAATTCTAAAGATTTTTATATATAAACAGCTAGACTTAAACTTGCAAATTCCCCTCTATTTTAATACTTAGTTACTACAAATCAAAATTTAAAAAGATAACTGTAATTCAGGATAGTCTTCCATGAAGCCAAGGCTCTAACCTTTTTACATAGCAACTGACAAGCCAATTTTGATTGGGATCAAATGATTTAAATAAAAACTTATCTATAGGGGCGCCTGAGCAGCTTAGTCACTTAAGCATCCAATTCCCAGCTTAGGTCATGATCTCACAGTTCGTGAGTTAGAGCCCCATGTCAGGATCTGTGCTAATAGCTAAAAGCCTGGAGCCTGCTTCAGATTCTGTGTCTCCCTCTCTCTCTGCACCTCCTCAGCTTATACTCTTTCTCAAATATGAATAAACTTCAAAAAAATAAAAAAACAAAAAAAACTTGTCTATACAAAAGAAACAATCAAGAAAACTAAAAGGCAGCCTACGGAAAGGGGGGAGATATTTGCAAACGTATCTGATAAAGGGCTAGTATTCAAAATCTATAAAGAACTTCTCAAACACCCAAAACACAAGTAGTCCATGGGCGTCCGGGTAGCTTGGTCAGTTAAGCATCTGACTCTTGATTTTGGCTCAGGTCATGATCTCAAACAGCCCCACTGGGCTCTGCACTGACAGTATGGAGCCTGCTTGGGATCTCTCTTCTCTCTCTCTGCCCTTCCCCTGCTCATTTCTCTCAAAAATATAAACATCAAAAAAAAAATCCTGTTAAGAAATGGGCAGAAGACATGCATAGACATTTTTCCAGAGAAGCTATTCAAAGATGGCTAAGAAGCACAAGAGAGGCTCAACATCACTCATCATCAAGGAAATACAAATCAAAACCATGATGAGATACCACCTCACATCTGTCAGAAGGGCTAAAATTAACAACACAGGAAACAACAGGTATCGGTGAGGATGCAGAGAAAGGGGAACCCTCTTACACTGATGGCAGGAATGCAACCTGGTACAGCCACTCTGGAGTACAGTATGGAGGTTCCTCAAAAAATCTAAAAACAGAACTACCTTACCATCCAGCAACTGCACTACTCGTTATATACCCAAAGGATACAAAACTACAGATTCGAAGGGGTACATGCACCCTGACATTTATAGCAGCATTATTAACAGTAGCCAAACTATGGAGAGAGCCCAAATGTCCATCAACTGAAGAATGGATAAAGATGTGGTGTGTGTGTATGTTGTAGATACATGTGGAGAGAGAGAGAGAGAGAGAGAGAGAGAGAGAGAGAGAGAGAGAGAGAATATTACTCAGCCATCAAAAAGAATGGAATCTTGCCATTTGCAACCATGTGGATAGAGCTAGAGTGTACTATGCTAAATGAAATAAGAGAAAGAGAAATACCATATGATCTCACTCATGTAGAATTTAAGAAAACATGAAAACAGGGGCGCCTGGGTGGCTCAGTCGGTTAAGCCTCTGACTTCGGCTCAGGTCAGATCTCACGTTCGTGGGTTCGAGCCCCGTGTCGGGCTCTGTGCTGACAGCTAGCGCAGAGCCTGGAGCCTGCTTCCAGTTCTGTGTCTCCTTCTCTCTCTGCCCCTCCCCCTCTCATGCTCTGTCTCTCTCTGTATCAAAAATAAATAAAACATTAAAAAATGTTTAAAAAAAAAAGAAAACATGAAAACACAGAAGGGGAGAAAAAGAGTGGGAAACAAAATATAAGAGACTCTTAAAGACAGAACAGGTTGATGGAGGGAAGTGGGTGGGGGAGGGGCTAGATAGGTGATGAGTATTAGGAATGCACTTTAAAAAATTTTTTTTAATATTTTACTTTTGAAGGGCAGAGAGAGAGAGGGTGAGAAAGAGAGAAAGAGAGAGGGAGGGAGGGAGAGGGAGAGAGGATGAGTTGGGGAGGGGCAGAGAGAGAGAGGGAGACAGAATTCAGAGCAGGCTCCAGGCTCTAAGCTGTCAGCACAGAGCCCCAAGGGCTCACTAAGCCTTGTGGCTAAAGTTCGAAGGTGCCCCAGGAGGGCACTTGCTATGAGGAGCACTGAGTATTGTATGTTAAGTGATGAATCACTGAATTCTACTCCTAAAACCAATGTTGTACTGTATGTTAATGAACTATAATTTAAATAAAAATCTGAAAAGAAAAAAGAACTTCTCCATATTAGGAGTTTTAAAACTTTTCATACTCTGTTACTTGACTTCTTGGACTCTATCCTTTATTAATAGTACAAATGAGAACAAAAATTTATGGCCCAAAGCACTGACAGCAGTCCTCCATATAAAAGCAAAACTTGGGCAAAATCTCTAAGTTCAACAATAGGACAACTGTTAAGTCAGTTAAGGAAACATGCAGCCTTTAATTTTTTTTTATTTAGAATGTGATGATATGTGAACACTTACACTATAATGTTAAGTTAAAGCCAAATAAAAATTGTTATGCACAATATAACCTCAATTACACTAAAATATGTAAAAGAAAACTAGGAACAAAAAAAACCCTTAATAGGGTTTGCTCCTTCGCGCCGGACAGGTAACTGTGTTTTCTGTACCTTTCAATTTTTCTGAAGCACATAACTATGATTTTCATAATCAGGTAAAAAAATAAAAATGTTCACTGTAACAGCTGAGATTCAGAGAAGTTGAGTGACTTGCCCTAAAGCAAGTGAAGTGTCCATGAAGACTAAACCTCTAATATCCTGAGTCCCAGACCCAGGGCTTTCCATCCTACCACAAATTCTCCCTAAGGATTACCTCCCAGTGTCTTTCATTTCTAAATCCCATTTGTCCCAACTAATTTTCCCAAGTAAATATTACCTCGTTCAAATTTACCACTTCTAAAAATTAAAGAACAGCAATGTGGCTATCACATTAAAAATCATCATAAAACTGATACTGTTACAGCACACGGCTGTTTAAAAAAAAACGCTCAGGTTGTAAACTAATTGTGTGAAAAGTTCAAGAAATTAGATGAGTCAGATTACATCCTCTTCACAAGTCATGGCAAGGGCGCCCTGCTACCCATTCTGGGCTCTGTATAATCTTTATGAGCTATAAAAACTAGGCAAGAGAAGAAAGGTAAGGCAATCTGTTGAGTCTTCTATAATAAAAGTAAAATTAGAGTGCACCTGACCAATACATACCACAAAACTTTTGCAAAACATCTGAAACAAATATAACTTCCAACTTTATACCACAGAAATCATTAAGAATTTGAAATAGCTACTGGAGCAATCCAGATAAGCGAAGACGTGGGTTTCTGTCAATTTAGGCTGATAAGAGGACATTACCAGGAAACTTCGGGCTTGTGAAGGTAACTTACCACATGGAAAAAAATCAATTTCACAATCAGAGCCCAACTTCAACTTGGCGATTAGGATTGGCACAAAGTCATGGCAGAAGTGTCACACAGGCCAGAGAGATCTAGCCCCTTCTTCCTGATCTTTTGGGGCTATATTAAACTATGAGGACACATGAAATATGTGCCACTGTGATTCTGAATGAACTCCATTTCAGAAAATTTTCTTCGTTCTAAGTGGTAGCCAACCAGCAACATCGTCTTAAATCGCCAAAATTGTGTAAAAGACAGGCTTAGGGATGATGTTTCTCAATGCAAGTTGCAGCGCCTACTAACATGTTTTTAATAGAACTCGGTTTATTCTTCAGTATTGACCACTTAACAAACTGTTACGATTCTCCAGACTGTTTTAAGCTAGATCAACTATGCTAGGATTACCCCCAAACACACGAAACACGGGGCTTTTATTTTGATGAGTTTATTAGGGCCAAGTGTGCACCATTCCGCACAGCAGTCGTGCAGCGGCGAAGGCGCCGTCCATCACAAGCCGTGCACAGCTCGAGTGACGGCGGCTCCCGTCGCGGCCACGACACTGAACACACTCCGCGGGGAGGCTCCCGGGCACGTGACAGGCTTCGCCGATGACTCTCCACGCGGCAAATCAGCAGCCTTCCAGCATCTCCCGAAAAAAACCTATCCATTTCCTTCCCTAGCTTGCTCAGAAACCATGTAATAAGTCTACAGGATTTTTTCTCCTTCTGCATTTCCTCCGAAGAGACCTTCGGGGAGAAAATCCCAGGACTGAGATTTAACGCCTCATGTTATGGCGATAAAAACGCACCTCTTATCAAGTACAAGGGAGCCCCGCGCGCGTACGTGACCGCAGGGCCCACGAGCTAAGGCGGCGGAGGCTCGGTCGCCGCCCTCCGACGTCCGGCACCCAGCGCACGGCTCTCGGCCCAGCAGCGCAGGCCCACGCGGGCCTCGGGCTG
>NC_043711.1:24690296-24707515 GCF_006229205.1 Suricata suricatta | reverse complement strand
AACTTGTCGATTCCCGGCATCGTGGCGGAGGGAGGGCGGTGGCAGGAAACACGGCGGCCGCCCACAGCTCCCCGCTCCCGCCCGCCTGCAGCAGCTGACCCCGACCCGCCCTCTCTCGCAGGC
Organism: Suricata suricatta; assembly: GCF_006229205.1. NCBI lineage: Eukaryota > Metazoa > Chordata > Mammalia > Carnivora > Herpestidae > Suricata > Suricata suricatta. The sequence continues at coordinate 24,707,392 of NC_043711.1, read as the reverse complement.
GCGGCCCCGTCGCAGCCCGCGCCGCTTTCGCCAGGCGCCTAGCGGCCGCGCGGGAAATCCCGCCCCCTCGGCCTCCCTGCCACGCCTCCCTGCTCGCCCATTGGCTTGTAGCGACGCCCATCAGCTCGGCGGGGCTGGCCCGGAGGTTCCTCCCCCGCGCTGGCCTCTGCGGTCAGCGGCGGCCTGGGGGGAGGAGTTGCCCGTTCACATTGACCATCTACCCTGTGCGCGCATTTTGATGTAAATTGTAGGGGACCGTCAGCCCCCCTTTCCCCCACACCGCCGCCAACGAAAGTATCCGGAAACCGGAGCGCTGAGTCAGGAGAGCCACAGTGGGAGTTTGGGGCGATTTTACTTCTCCCACAACCTTTTTCGTCAGAGACCACGGAAGGACCCTACTGCGGGAGCCCTTTCTTTAGTTGCCTCATTATAATGTTCCCAACCCTGCTCAAAAGCGTCCAGTTTACCCCCCACCCCCCACTCTCCCACAAAATGGTGCTGGCTAATTGAGACGTCTGTGAGTTCCCAAGTTGTGCTATTAGCAATGCTTTCCAGTAAATTCATGGACAGAAGAGTTGCAGTTATTTTTCTGGGCTCTTGGATATCAGTATATTCAGTTAAAAACATGTGACTTTGTTGTCAATTAATTCTTACCTGGCCTTGAAGGGCTATCATGCCGTTTTCCCTTTAATCACAAATGAAAGCATCTTTTAAAGATCAGGATACACCGGTTAATTATGTTGGTAACTGATTAGCATTTCTGTTGGGTCAAAAAGTTTTAGAAGATTTAAATAGCTTCTTCATCCTCTAATTTTACAGTCAAGTGAAATTCTAATTCCAGAACCTCGTCTGGATTAGAGCTCCTGCTTCTTTGTCCATCTTATCCAACCTCACACTCCCTCATTTATTTATCTGGAGAGCTGTAAGAGGCTTTCTTCCGTATACAAAGAAAATGGCAAAATCATAGTGTCCTTTAACACTCTAGCCATTAGTCCCATCAATCCATTCTATTTGCATTCAAGAAATATAAGAAATGCTGTTGCCTGGTTCCACAGATACACTGGAACAAATCCAGAGTAGAACAAATCCAAATATAGGAAGTTACATATTTTAAACAAAAATGCTAGTTTCTCTGATCTCTTGAAGGAAAAATTAAATCTGGTTAAAAAATTTTTTTAATGTTTTTTATTTATTTTTGAGAGACAGAGAGAGGCAGCGCAAGCAGGGGAGGGTCAGAGAGAGGGAGATACAGAATCCGAAGACAGGCTCCAGGCTCTGAGCTGTCAGCACAGAGCCTGATGTGGGGCTTGAACCCACAAACCGTGAGATCATGACCTGAGCCAAAGCCAGACGCTTAACCGACTGAGCCACCCAGGTGTCCCTAAATCTGGTTTTCAAAGTTTTACTAAATTTTATCAAATCCAGATACAGTAGAAATACGGGAACAGGCACAGAAGTTGCATAATTTAAAATGCTAGAGTTTCCCATGATCTCTTGAAGAAAAGATACAATGTGGTTTAAAAAGCTTTACCAAATAGGGATGCCTGGGTGGCTCAGTTGGTTAAGCATCTGACTTTTTCAACTCAGATCATGATCTCAGAGTTGTGAGTTCCAGTCCCAAGAGGGGCTCTACTTTCACAAAGCATGGATCCTGCTTGGGATTCTTTGTCTCCTGCTCTCTCTCTCTCAAATTTAAATAAATAAACATTGTTTTAAAAAGTTTTACCAAGTCAGGACGCCTGGGTGGCTCAGTCGTGTGAGCATCCGACTTTGGCGCAGGTCATGACCTTGCCATTCATGAGTTCGGCCCGAAGTCGGGCTCTGTGCTGACAGCATGGAGCCTGGAACCTGGTTCAGAGTCTGTGTCTCCCTCTCTCTGCCTCTCCCCCACCCACACTCAGTTTCTCTCTCTCTCTCTCCCTCTCTCTCAAAAAATAAATAAACATTAAAAATTTAAAAAATTTATTTTAAGTTTTACCAAGTAGAGTACGGTATAACTTCACAGAATCACCTTAGTGTTATTATAAGCTTTAAACAGTTCTCCCCAGGGGCATCTGGGTGGCTCAGTCAGTTGAGTGTCTGACTTAGGCTCAGGTCATGGTGTTTTAGTTCATGGATTTGAGCCCCACATTGGGCTCTGTGCTGACAGCTCAGAGCTGGGAGCCTGCTTCAGATTCTGTCTTCCCCTGCTTTCTCTTTCTCTTTCTCTTTCTCTCTCTCTGCACCTGCCCCACTTGTGCTCTCTCAAAAATAAACTTAAAAAACAAAGCCTTGTCCCTTTATTCCCTTTCTCACTCTGCCCTTCCCTGCTCATGCTGCGTGCTTGCTCTCAAAATAAATAAGTAAACTTAAAAAAAATAAAAAAGAGTTCTCCCCTTAAATTGATTATTGACTACTCACCCTCCAGAAGAGACTTTTAGATTTTGAAAGGTGGTTTAGATTTTGAGAGGTGGTTTGGAACTTAGTGTTCCTAGTTCCCAGATGCTTCAGTGTACTCAGCATTGTACAGATTCCAGCAACCCAACTCACCTCTTCCCTTTGATTTGTTTTCTACTCTGTCAGCACAGTGGCATGCAACCTCACTCTAAAGAAAGACTTTCAAGGTAAGTGACCTTCTTGGTTCAACAGTGACTTAGCTTATAAATGAAGGAGAAGAAAAGTTGTGGCAATTGATAAGAACCAAGAGTAAGTGACAAGTAAAAACAAGTGTGAGAAAGAAGAGCAATTATATGTTGTAACAGAATGGGTTTGATCAGTTAACTTGGCTAAACCAAACAATTCAATGAAAAATTCTGTTAGGTATCTGAGTTATCTGGGTGGTGTATTATCATCAAGTTAGTGGTTTCTTTTTTTGTATTTATGCACATCTAAATTGTATTTGTAAAGGATTCTCAAGAGGTTATCAGGGAGTGGCAAGGAATAATTCTTGCCAGATTTAGCCAATTAAAAAATGAAACTGGGTGGGGGGCCAGACAAGAGAATGAAAACAAAAATAAGTTGACATTCAATTGGATGGAAAAGCAGTTTAATCAAATTATAAATCTAGAATGAATCTTACTAGGCCTTCTTTTTGGATCCTCTACCTTTAGGCTACTGTATGCTCTGCTCATCCAAAAAATTATTCTATTTATTATTTTAAAACATTTCTAGAACTCCAGAATTCACAGATTCCTTTTGTAAACACTTTAAGTGTAATCAGCCTAAATTTTGTACAGTTGACCAAATTCAGTTCCTTTTATTCAGGAAATTAGGCTTGTTCAGAGAATGCCTTGGGGGTTATTGGAGACTCCTGTGGGTAGGATAGTAAAAAGTTTGGCCAGCTGGTTAATTTTATGGAGGGCAAGGCAGGCTTAAACAACACTCACTAAGGAATTCTTTGAGATGTTTCACACATATAATTCACTGATATGTTTCTATATAATTTACAACAAAAGGACATATAATCTTGTAAATTTGTTAATTATTAGCTTCCTAAAATTATATTTAATCTTCTTATAATTAGGTTTTTACATGATACTCCTTGAAGTTCTGGTCTATGGTCTATAATAGGAAAGAATCCAACAACCCAAACGATGCTGGTGCTTTACTTTGCAAAATTATCCCCAGAGGTTAGCAGTTACCAAAATTCATGCACACACACAAGTTACCTCAAGAAAATGGTTAGGATACAGATTACTCAGCGCAGCTGGAAGATTCTAATGCAATAATAGGTCAGAAGTGGGGCTGGGAATCTCCTCTGATGAATCCAAATATAATCTTCAAACCACGTGTTGAAAATCTCCATCTGAAACGAAGAATAACCAGGGGCAGCTGGCTGGCGCAGTTGGAATATGTGACTTCTGATTTTTGGGTTGTGAGTTCAAGCCCCATGATGGGTGTAGGTTAGTTAAAATATTTTTTAAAAATGGAGAATAATCATTACCCTTTCCCAAATAAGCTTGTAGTTTAGGAAATTTAAAGAGTCATATAAACATTTAGGAAAAGAGTTTTTGGTTCCAGATGAGGATGGTGAGAGAGGTACCATTTCCAGAATCACCTAAGAGAGGTTGGGAATCCCACCACAGATATTCCCCTAACAAGTCCATCAATCTGAAATTAAGGAATTCATATTCCTTTTAAGAGTATAATGTATAATGCAAATAATTCTGAATGTTGCCTATTAAATCACTCCTTAGTGGACTCACTTTAATACACATTTCACTTGTTTTCTAACATCCATCTGAGATGAGTCAAATTCAAGAAATGAGTACATTAATTGGTATTTGGGGAACTTAAGTCACTTCTATCTACTTTGAAACATTAGAACTAGTGGTAGACTTGGGGGAATCTTTGGGCAATCAAAGGGTAGAATCAAAAGTTCTGAGTTAGATGGGCAACAAAGACCAACCCATTCTTCACCATGCCTCTGTGACCTGGATGTTTATGCTGCTTTTGATGTTTGCCACCGCATCCTTTGAATGTAAATTTTTGGCCAAAACATAAATCCTTAGAAAGGCAAATTCTATGGCTTCTATCTTCTTAACTGTGAAAAGAATAAAATTTAATTTTTTGGATAGTTGTATATGCCTTTATTCTGTTTATGGTTGCCTTGATTCCTTTGTGGAAGATGAGGACATTAATAAATTAATTTCTTTGACCAAGCCAAGGGCTCTGAAACAAAGCAGCATCATTCATTTCTTTGGGGAAGGTGAATAAAAGTATGGATGTGAGCTCATGGACGTGGCCTATGGAGCCAGCCTAGCTGGCTTTGAACCCAGGCTCTACTCTTTACTAGTTCTATGATTTCAGTCAAGTTACTTAACTTCTTTGCATCTCCATTCCATCATCTGAAATATGGAACTTAATGTAGACAATCTACATTATAGGGTTGTAAAGATGGTAATGAACTTTCAGAATAGTGCTGGGCATAGTAAGCATTCAGTCAAAATGAGCTAATTATACCTTTCATAACCTACTATTAAATGTTAAATGTTTTTCCTGAAAGTTTATTTACTTAAGTAATCTCACCCAAATTGGGACTCAAACTCATGACCCTGAGATTAAGAGTGAGATGCTCTTCCAACTGAGCCAGCCAGATGCCCCAAATATTAAATGTTTTAATACTTTTAAAGTAGCTTCCTTTTCTTTATTTTTCCTCTTTATCATATCTAAAGAAGCAAATATTTTAATTTTTTAATGTTTATTTATTTTTGAGATGGAGACAGAATGTGAACAAGGGAGAGGCAGAGAGAGGGAGACACAGAATCTGAAGCAGGCTCCAGGCTCTGAGCTGTCAGCACAGAGCCCGAGGTGGGGCTCAAACTCATGAACCATGAGATCATGACCTGAGCCAAAGTTGGACGCTTAACCAACTGAGCCACATAGGTGCCCCTAAAGAAACCAATATTTTTAAATCAGAAGTCTGTGCTCATTATCTTAGAGAATCCTGAGACTATTTTAAGCATTTTTACCATTACCCTTGCTAGCAGTCTATCACTTTGATTTAGGAGCTTTTGTGGCCAAAACAAAAATTTTTAAATCAGCAAATATATTGTGTTATATTATGGAGAAATGGTATAGGTACCAAAAAAGCAAAGGTTATTACCTTGTTTTTGTATTCAGGTTTTTTTTTTTTTTTTTTGGAAGTGGGGAAGGAGAGATGCTGTAAGGCTAAAAGACATGAGACCTCATGACGCTTTTTTTTTTTAAAGTTTATTTATTTATTTTGAGAGAGACAGAGACAGTGTGAGTGGGGGAGGGGCAGAGAGAAAGGGAGACAGAGAAACCCAAATAGACTCCTTACTGTCATCACAGAGCCAGAAACGGTGAGATCATAAACTGAGCCAAAACCAAAAGTTGAATGCTTAACCAACTGATCCACCCAGGCACCTCCACACTTTTTTTAAATGCCTGTTTATTTATTTTGAGAGAGACAGTGTGAGTGTGTGAGCAGGGTCAGAGAAAGAGAAGGAGAGAGAATCTCAAGTAGGCTCCTCCCTGCCAGCCTGACTCGGAGCTCAAACCCAGGAACTGTGAGATCATGACCCAAGCCCAAACCAAGACTGAGCCACCCAGGTACCCCCTTCATTACACTTTTAACCCCAAGGAATTCTAGAGAGCAACAGGCAAGTTTTTGGAGAAGAGTTTACTCAGAGAAGTCAGTATGTCCCATGACTGTTTAATCATCAAAAACATTTTAATTTTCCCAGAACCACAGAGGGCAGTAAACAATAGAGTAAGTGAGAATTGATTAAAGCAGTACTGTATATCCCCTGGCTAATGCAAATAAGTCTTAGGGTTAAGTAGCAAGCACATCCTTCCAGGAACACTAGATGGTGCTCTGAATTTAGTTTTGGGATTCAGTCGGCTTCAGGAAATGGCTGGCTGCATTCAACAAATATTTATTAGGTAATGAACAAAATATTAAAAATCCCTGCCCTTGTGGACCTAGAGTATAGTGGGGATAGTGGGAAGAAAGGCAGAAAATGAAAAATAAACATAATAAGTAGTATTAGGACTATAGTATATTAGAAAGTGGTAAGTGGCAGGGAAAATAGGGATGGAGGCAGTTCCAATTTTAAACAGGCTCATTAGCATGGGCTTCATTGAGAAGGTGAAATCTGAACAAAAACTTGAAGGAGTCACTGGAATGAGTAATGGGGATATCTAGGGAGAAGGGTTCCAGGAAGAGGAACCAGAGCAGAGGTCCTAAGCCTTGAGGCAGGAATGGCTCAGCCACTCTGTCTCAAGAATTGCATAAAGCATCTTTTCATGTATCTGTGGGCCATCTTAATGTCTTCTTTAGAAAAATATCTGTTCAGTTCGTCTGCCTATTTTTTAATTGGCTATTGGTTTTTTGGGATGTTGGGTTGTATGAGTTCTTTATATATTTTGGATATTAACCCCTTAGCAGATAAATCATTTGCACGTATCTTTTCCCATACAGTCGTAGGTTGCCTTTTTGTTTTGTTGATGGTTTCCTTTGCTGTGCAAAGCTTTTTATTTTGGTGTAGAAGACATACAAATAGCCAACAGACACATGAAAAGATACTCAACATCACTAATCCTCAAGGAAATGCAAATCAAAACCACAATGAGGTATTACTGCATACCAGTCAGAATGACTAATATCAAAAAGAAAAGAAATAACAAGTGTTGGCTAGGATGTGGAGAAAAGAGAACCCTAATGCACTGAGAATGTAAATTGGTGGAACCACAATCAAAATAGTATGGGGTTCCTCAAAAAAATTAAAAATAGAAATATCATATGATCCAGTAATTGCACTACTGGGTATCAACCCCCCCAAATAAAACATTATTTCAAAAAGCTATATGCACCCCTATGTTCATTGAAGCATTATTTATAATAGCTAAGATATGGAAGCAACCTAAGTGTCCATTGATAGATGAATAAAGAAGATATGGTATAGGGGTGCCTGGGTGGCTCAGTTGGTTAAGTGTCCGACTCTTGATTGTGGTTCAGGTCATGATCTCATAGTCATGAGATGGATCCCCACATGGGGCTCCATGCTGAGCATGGAGCCTGCTTGGGATTCTCTCTCTCTCTCTCTCTCTCTCTCTCTCTCTCTCTCTCTCCTTCTCAATAAACATTAAAAAAGAAGATATGGGGTGTGTGTATGTGGGTGTGTGAAGAATAAAGAATGAATAAATAAAATGAATAAAAAAGAAGGAGCCATAAAAAAGAGTGAGATCTTGCCATTTGTGACAACATAGATGGACAGAAAAGGTACTTTGCTAAATGAAATAACTCAAAGACAAATACCATATGATTTCACTTACATGTGGAATCTAAAAAAACAAATGAACAAACAAACCCAAAGAACAAAACCCAGAAACAGACTCACAAATACAGAGAACAAACTGGAAGTTGCCAAAAGAGAGAGGGGTTGGGAGACAGGAGAAATAGGTGCAGGGGATTAAGAGCTGCAAATTTCCAGTCATAAAATAAATAAGTCACAGAGAAAACAAGCACAGCATAGGGAATATAGTCAGTAATATTGTAATCATTTTGTATGGTGACAGACGGTAAGCACACCTATTGTGGCGAGCATTGCATAATGTATTGAATTGTCAAATCACTATGTTGTGCACTTGCAACTAATTTAACATTGTATGTCAACTATACTTAATACAAATGAAAAAATAATTTCATAGAGACCAGAGTGACAGGAAAGGAGCAGCCTGGGGACAGAGTTGAGGGGGAGAGGTGAGGAAGAGAGGCCAGATCACATAAAGCCTTCTGGTCTATGTGAGGATTTTGACTTTTACCCTGACTTTGGATACAAACACCTTTAATAGAGGTTGTGATTTGAAACAAATGCTAGGGAAGCTGAATGAATTAGTGATATGAGATACCATAAATTATGGACAAATTAACATTGTCCTAAGTAAACTCCATAGTTTATGAAATAGAGTGGTTCAACAGAAAAATTACATCAGTGGTTTAGCTAAATCACATTTTGTATACAGGGTCAAAAGCAATGTTTTAATAACAAAAGACATGATTTCATGTATAAACAGCTGTATGCTTTTTCCTCTTCACTTCCTGAATAATTCAGTCCTAAAGCCATTAGGTGGAGCCAAATGAAGTAGAAGTCTGTCCAAGGCGGGTAAGCCACAGGGGCCCAGAATAGGGGGTTGGAGTCCAACCAGGGGGCAGAGGGCATCCCCACCAAGGGGCATCCTCATGTGGGGTGTCAGAGCCGGTTCAAGGTGAGGAGGGTATCTGCATTGGTGTGTGTCAGAGCACAGGAGGGATAAAGAGGCTATTTCGGTGGAGAGGCAGCTTAGAGGGAGGGGTGAGCAGGAAGAGTGGGGTGAGGAGGGCATCTGCATGAAAGGGCAGTTTTGGAGCCCAGATATGATGAGGAGGGAAGGCTTCTATGCAGGTTGGGAGCCCATGCAGAAAGCAAGGAGCGAGAGGAATATCCATGAAGGAAGGCAGCTTAGTGCAGGGTCTCAGAGCCTGAGTGGGGTGGAGAGAACACCCATATAGAGAGTGATAACATGGAGGGGGTCAGAACCCAAACAGGGAGAGAAGGACTTTTGTGCATGAGGAGATAGCTAGGACAGAGCATGGGTGCTCTAGGAGAATAAGGAACACGTCCCTGTAGGAGAGGAGTCCAGCACAAGATGTCAGAGCTCAGGTGAGGGAGTAGGACATCTCTGTAGAGAGAGGGTGAAAGCAATGGAAGTTTGGTTACTAGGGGGTACACCAAATGAGTAAATATGCTGAGGATAATGGAAACCAGGTTTCTCACTGTCGGAGAAGGGAATTAGGAATATGAAAAGGGAGAAAGTTAGAATGAACCTTACGGTGTCGGTTTGGAATTACACGCATACCTTGTTTTTTGCACTTTGTTTTATTGTGCTTCTCAGACACTGTGTTTTTTATAAATTGAAGGTTTGTGGCAACCCTGCGTCAAACAAGTCTATCAGTGCCATTTTTCCAAAAGCAGTTGCTTACTTTGTGTCTCTGTGTTGCATTTTGGTAATTGTGACAATATTTTAAACCTTTTTCATTATTATTATATTCATTATGGTGATCTGTGATCAGTGATCTTCAGTGTTATTATTTTAATGATTTTGGGGTTCCAGGAACCATGCTCATATAAGATGGCAAACTTAATCCATAAATGTCATATGTGTTCTCATCGTTCCACCAACTGCTCCCCAATATTCATCTCTTCCTATCCCTTGACTCACAACAATACTGAAATTAGGTCAGTTAATATCCCTACAGCGTCTACGTGCTCAAGTGAAAGGAAGAATCAACTGATGTAGCAGACTTCATTGTCTTTTTTAAGAAGTTGCCACAGCCACACCAACCTTCAGCAACTACCACTCTGGTCAGTTGGCAGCCACCAAAAGGGAAAATCAGGGAAACTTTCAATATCACAAAAAATAATGAAATTATAACTCATTGAATAAAATGAGTCCATCCTGATATAAACAAATAAGTAGAAAGTTTGTAGAGAATATTATTACAGAATATTTATACTGCTTTAAAGTACCTCCCCCCTCAATACTGTATTATAAAGGGGAAAATAATAACTTCATAGTGGTGAAACATCTTAATCAAAAGCTCAGAGTTAAATATCACTAGCAATGGGACAAATAAAAGTCATGTGCTATCTGATAGCAAATAATGAAAAGAACATAGCATGTTTTCTGTGACATCCTGCCAAAGATGCTTAACCTGAATCTCATTATAAGGAAACATCAAAAAACCTTAAATGAAGGATGTTCCACAAAGTAACTGACTGTAATCTTCAAAAGAGTCCGGGTCATGAAAAATCAAGGAAATACTGAGCATCTGTTGCTGATTGAAGGAGACTAAAGAGACAGAGTTGAAAGCAATGTGTGATTCTGAACTGTATCCTTTTGCTGTAAAGGGTGTTATTTGGGACAATGGTGACACTTGAATGGGCTTTGATGATTAGATGATAGTGATATGTCAATGTTAATTTCCTGACTTTGATGCTTTTTTGTGATTATGTGGGAGAATGTCCTTGCTTGCAGGAAAAACACACTGAAGTATGCAGGGCTGATGAAGCAGCATATCAGCAACTACTCTCAAATGATTGGAGAAAAATTTTGTACCGTACTTGCAACTTTTCTGGAGTTTTGAGATTGTTTCTTTTAAAAAAATTTTTTTTACATTTATTTATTTTTTTTGAAAGGCAGAGCATGAGTGGAGGAGGGGCAGAGAGAGAAGGAGACAAAGAATCTGAAGCAGGCTCCTGGCTCTGAGCTGTCAGCACAGAGCCCAATGTGGGGCTTGAACCCAAGAACCGTGACATCATGACCTGAGCCGAAATCGCACACTTAACCGACTGAGCCACCCAGGCGCCCTTAGATTGTTTCAAACTTAAATAAAAAACACTAAAAATTAAAATGAAAACTGGTAATAGCTATAATTATGAATGGATCAGTGACATGATACATTACTAAATTGCTTAGTTTTCCTAAAATTTTTTCAAATTCTAAAGAGAGATTATTAAGTAAACAGATGTCATGGCTAATAGAAGAATCTGTGGGTAAGGGACAAGACTTTGGGGCACTCTAAGTAAAATATTCCCGAGATCATTTCTGCTCTTTTCTGCTCCTGTTCCCCAACTGTATCTGCTTTAATGGGGACCCAGACACTGCTGAGAATTCTCAAGTAGTGCCTACATGGAAGGAGTCCTCAGTAACCATGACAGCTACCTTCTTGGAATATAACCTTTAAGAAATATATATTTATTTTAAGGCAATTCCACTAATATCCTGAGTTGTTGGATTTCTGAAATAATGTTATTTCCAGATATCTTCTACTACTCAAATTATCTCACTTATTTAGGTTATGTGTGTGAGATGTGTAACAATAATGTTTACTATTCTAGATAAAGTTAGCCCTTAAAACATTTTTAGAATCATTGTCATTTTACATTTCTTTTTTTTGTTTGTTTAAGTGTTTTAATGTTTATTTTTGAAAGAGAGAGTGAGCGGGAGAGAGACAGAGAGAGAGGGAGACACAAAATCTGAAGCGGGCTACAGGCTGTCAGCACAGAGCCTGACGCAGGGCTCGAACCCACGAACCACGAGGTTGTGCCCTGAGCCAAAGTCAGACACTCAACTAAGTCAGCCACCCAGGTGCCCCTTGTTTTACATTTCATGCTGCCAATTTTCATTAGTACTTTACCTTCTCATTCTCAGGACTATATTTTAATTCTGAGGTAATTCAGTTTGCTGTATACTTGCTCATTTGTTTATGTGATTAGAAATACAATTTGTGAGTGATAAACTCTCCATCTATAATCCCTTCTCAGTTAATGATGTCATCATCCATCTGGTCACCTAAACTAGAAATATGGGAATCACATTACTTCCTCCCTCCATCTCCCCTCACCACACACACACACACACACACACACACACACACACACACACCCCTACATCTGATTGGCCTTAAGTTACATTTCTTAAAACATCTCTGCCTCAAGACATCTCTGAAAAGCCTTCATAGTAACACTGATAATAGTAATAAACTATAACACACATTTCATGTTTACTATGTGTTGGGCACTGTTTCAGGGCTTTGCAGGCCATCTCATCTGATCCTGAATTAAGTACTATAATTACCCCCATTTTATTATAGAGGAAACTGAGCACAGAGAGGCTAAGTTACATACCAATATCACATAACTAAAAAGAGGAGGTTCTGGAATTTGGACTCAGATAGTTTGATATAGGAGTTGGGCTCTTACTCATACTCTCAATCCTGCTCAATCCCACCTTAACAGATTTGGGTCCTTTTCTGCTTTCATAACCTCTCATGCATATATCTTCATTATTTTCTTACATTGAAATTCTGTATTTATATATTGATGTTTCTAAGGTACTAAGTATATTATTATTTATATTTACAAAGGTAGAGAGAGGGGTGCCTGGCTGGCTCAGTTGGTGGAGCATGCGACTCTTGATCTCAAAGTTATGAGTTTGAGCTCAAAGTTATGAATTTGAGCCCCATGTTGCATGTAGAGATTACTTTTTTTAAAAGGTAAAATAATAAATCTACATTATTATATCTCTAGTCATTAGACATAATAAATCCACATACATATATCACTCCAATTCAACACTTACCAACATTTGCAACACTTGTTTTAATTCTCATTGTTTTCTTATTTTCCTGAAGTATTGTAAAGCAAAACCCAGACATCCTGAAATCTTATCTGTAAATACTAAAGTGCAATCTTTTTTAAAAGGGCTTTTTTTTTGTTTTTTGTTATTGTTATTGTTGTTACTGTATTCACATTCTCACACCTAACAAAGTTAATTACTATCACCTTGATCACCAGTTTCTTGAGGGCAGAAACCATTTTAGCTCCTGGCTACCTAGTGCATCCTTGATATATGCTGGAGCTTAATAAATGTTTGTAGTGATTCAAAGGGGGTTTTGTTGTTTGTCTTTTGTTTTCTGGTTTAAATAAGAACCATAACATTCATTCCCCCAAAGCAATGTTACAAGTAGCAGGGGCGCCTGGGTGGCTCAGCCGGTTAAGCCTCCGACTTCGGCTCAGGTCAGATCTCACATTCGTGGGTTCAAGCCCCGCATCAGGCTCTGTGCTGACAGCGAGCTCAGAGCCTGGAGCCTGCTTCTGGTTCTGTGTCTCCTTCTCTCTCTGCCCCTCCTCCTCTCATGCTCTGTCTCTCTGTATCAAAAATAAATAAAACATTAAAAAAAAGTTTTGAATATTGTGTCTGGGGAAAACCTGAGTCTATTTTAGCTTAGCTCGAGTTTTCTTGTTCTCACTGTTAATCTAGAGGGAACAGAAGGCAAGGACTAGACAGAGTGGAAGTGTTCATTGGTAAAGATTTCTTAAAAAGAAATATGACAGCATCCACCCAAAAAAAATATACTCTTCAAAGAAATTTTTCATGTAAATACTCCTGCATGTATACCAAAATGTATGCACAAGGTATTCACTGCTATAATGTTTATTATAGTTTAAAAAGTTGGAGATAACCCTAAGTGCCCATTATTAGAGATATAATTCAGTAAATTACTGTTCGTCCAGCTGGCGTAGTGCCGAGCCGCTGTTGAGGAGTGAGGTAGAACGGTATGTGTGGACACAGGTCATGTCAGGGTCAGGGAAGCCCACTGCAGAACAGTTCCTATGTCTGACTCCCAGATGTGTGCATCCACCCGTTATATCAAAGCACTTTTGGAAGGAATGGGGCACCTGGGTGGCTCATTTGTTAGGTGTCCAACTTCAGCCCAGGTCTTGATCTCACAGTCTGTGAGTTCGAGCCCCATGTCAGGCTCTGTGCTGACACCTCAGGGCCTGGAGCCTGCGTTGGATTCTGTGTCTCCTTCTCCCTGCCTCTCCCCTGCTTGTTCTCTCTCTCTCTCTCTCAAAAATAAAAATAAACATTAAAAAATAATAAATTTAATAGAAAAATTTTCTTAACATTTCTTTATTTTTGTGAGACAGAGAGAGTCAGTGTGATCAGGGGAGGGGCAGAGAGAGAGACACAGAATCCAAAGCAGGCTCCAGGCTCTGAGTTCTCAGCACAGAGCCCGAAGTGGGGCTTGAACTCATGAACCATGAGATCATCACCTGAGCCGAAGTCGGAAGCTCAACAAACTGAGTCACCCAGGCACCCCTAAAAAATAATAAATTAAAAAAAATTTTTTTAATGTTTTATTTATTTTTGATACAGAGAGAAACAGAGCATGAGAGGGGGAGGGGCAGAGAGAGAAGGAGACACAGAACCGGAAGCAGGCTCCAGGCTCTGAGCCAGCTGTCAGCACAGAGCCTGACGCGGGGCTCGAACCCACAAACGGGAGATCTGACCTGAGCCGAAGTCAGAGGTTTAACTGACTGAGCCACCTAGGCACCCCAAAAATAATAAATTTTAAAAGGCAGGAAGGAGAAGCATAAACTGTTAGTAGCAGTAGCCAATAGTAGGTTGGGGAGTAAAAATGGGGTAGAATTGAAGGAGATGGTTATATCTTATTCTATGTACAGTAATATTGAATAAATTTTTTTTAAGTTGGGGGGGTTGTTTTTTTGGTTTTGCCTTTTATTTTTTTGAGAGAGAGAAAGAGAGAGAGAGAAAGCATGTGCAGGGAAGGGTAGAGAGAGAGGGAGAATCCCAAGCAATCTCCCTGCCTCAAGTGCAGAGCCTGATGCAGGGCTCAAACCCATAAAGCTGTGAGATCATAACCTGAGCCTAAATCAAGGGTCAGACACTTAGCCTACTGAGCTACTGAGGTACCCTGAATGAATCTTTTAAAAATAAAAATGCATTTGTGTTTCAAATGATTTTAAGGGCATGATATGTGCAAGACACTATACTGAAAAGAATTTTAACTGATTTCATAATGTAAAACTATAAACTACTCTTTCGAGATTTCAGAAGAACAAAGGCTGAACATTATTATTTTTGAGAGAGCACGAGTGGGGGAGGGGCAGAGAGAGGGGGAGACACAGAATCCGAAACAGGCTCCAGGCTCCAAGCTGTCAGCACAGAGCCTGATGCGGGGCTCAAACTCATGAACCACAAGATCATGACCTGAGCCAAAGTCGGATGCTTAACCGACTGAGCCACCCAGGTGCCCCATTTTTTTAATATTATAAAGAAAATGAACTCATTCAACAAATCTTTATTTAATAGCTCTTGTGTGATGGGCACTGTGATGGTGTTGGGAGAGAGAGAAATGTGTATAAAATCATCCCAACTTTCCAGAATCGCTGGGAAGATACTGTGTGTCCCAGTCTTAGTAATGGCAGATGAGGGCCTTAAGAATTACAGAGTGCAAGGCTGTGAACTGTTTGTTCAACATG
The DNA here is from genome assembly GCF_006229205.1 of Suricata suricatta. Lineage (NCBI taxonomy): Eukaryota > Metazoa > Chordata > Mammalia > Carnivora > Herpestidae > Suricata > Suricata suricatta. The sequence goes on along the minus strand of NC_043711.1, from coordinate 24,692,057 downwards.
ACTCAGGAGTTTTTGATTCTAAACTCAGAGTTTTAATTTTTCTTGTCTAAGTATAGTTGGTACACAACATTATATCAGTTAATGCACATAAGTTTGTTTTGAATTTTTAAAACAAATCCCCCATCTTCCTTCTTATTAAATTTTAGTTGGGGAGCCTGGGTGGCTCAGTCAGTTAAGCCTCCTACTTCCGCTCAGGTCATGATCTCACGTCTGTGGGTTCGAGCCCCGTGTCAGGCTCTGTGCTCACAGCTCAGAGCCTAGAGCCTGCTTCTAATTCTGTGTCTCCCTCTCTCTCTGCCCCTCCTCACTCATGCTCTGAATCTCTCTGTCTCAAAAATAAATAAAACTTTAAAAATAAATAAATAAATAAATTTTAGTTACAGAATGCCAAAATGTCTTCTAATTTGTGAATTATGCTGGAGTAATACATAAATAATTCATAGAAAACTGGGAGTACCTGAACACATTAAACAACAACAGCCATAAAGCCACAGCATTTACATTGCCTGTTTAATTTACAAATGTCACCTCTTCCCAGTTCTACCCATCCATCCATTTATGCACTCATTCCACAAATATTTACTGAATGTCTACTTTGCCACTGTTCTACGTGACCCTGAAGGTATAGCAGCAAATAATTACATTGTTTTAGAAAACACATTTTAACATTTAAAAATACAGTCTCAAATAGAACAATGTAATTCCTATGCAAAATTAAGAGGCCAGCGCCATTAAAGCTTTGCTTATTGCTTTTCTTTCTTATGTTCACAGACCATGAGCATAATAATTGTATAGCTGATTTGTAAATCTCTGCTAGAACACCTAAGACATTGAGCATTTTTCTGATGTTAATGATTTGGGAGCTAATTGAAATACACAATTAGAAAATAAATTGTTAGTAAAACCTGGATAGATTTACAAGTTACTAAAACAAAAGAAAACATAAACCTCTCAATTTTTACTTCCCTTTGTACATACAGATGTTTAAAAGGTAGACTACCTGATTTTATGATTCCTAGAATCTTCAATGTCAATGTGTCAGGCTTTTCTTACATCAAAATAAGTATTAAAAGATATTGAGGATATATCATATCCAAGTTTTCACAACTCTTTTCTTAATTTATCATACCTTTTGATGTTTATATCATGGGATCATTGATGAATATGTTACTGTGGACATTAATTGATAAAGTCAGTAGAACAGGGAATTTGGAGACAGAAAATTTGAGTTGGTCTCTACCACTTGCTGGTTGGTGGCAACATACAACTGAACTCTCAGTTTCTGTTTTCTCAACCACAAGAGTAGAGGATTTGTGAAAGGATTAAATATAAATATTCTTAAATGTTTTAGAAGCCATAAAGCACTATAGATATTTTGTGTTTGTATTCATTATAACATTACTCTAGATACGTACCATTTATTAGAAATAGTAGACATCATTTAATGGTGGAACACTATTCTCTAGTCAGAAACAAAACAAGAAGGTCTGTTGTCATTACCACTATTTTCAACACTGTTCTGTATTTCTAGACCAATATTTTCTGACAGAACTTTTTTTTTTAATTTTTTTTAATGTTTTATTTATTTTTGATACAGAGAGAGACAGAGTATGAGAGGGGGAGGGTCAGAGAGAGAGGGAGACACAGAACCGGAAGCAGGCTCCAGGCTCTGAGCTAGCTGTCAGCACAGAGCCTGACGCGGGGCTCGAACCCACGAACGTGAGATCTGACCTGAGCCGAAGCCGGAGGCTTAACCGACTG
>NC_043711.1:24622239-24690196 GCF_006229205.1 Suricata suricatta | reverse complement strand
ATTTCCTAAATTCTTTTTTTAATTTTTTAATGTTTTTTATTTATTTTTGAGAGACAGAGAGAGACAGTGCAAGCAGGGAAGGGTCAGAGAGAAAGGGAGACACAGAATCTGAAGCAGCCTCCAGGCTCTGAGCCAGCACAGAGCCCAATGCGGGGCTCAAACCCATGAACCGCAAGATCATGACCTGAGCTGAAGCTGAATGCTTAACCGACTGAGCCACCCAGGTGCCCCACCCCTAAATTCTTTAAAAGCATATCATTTCCCACATAGTTCAATACCTTTTTATGCTTTAATAGATGGAATTTTATATACAGTGAACAAATCTTAAAGAGTACCAAATGCTTGCATCTGTGTAATACAAACCCCAGCAAGATCTAGAACATTGCCATCACCCTCCAAGTTGCCTGATTCTGCTTCCCATTCAGACCCCACCTCTACCTCCACATTCTTATTTTTTCAATATGAACTAATTTTATCTGTTCTTGAACATCATATAAATGAAATCATATCACAAATATTCTTTTGTATAAGGCTTCATTGACTTAGCATAATTTTTTTGACATTCATTAATGTTGTTACACATATGGGTAGTATATACCTTTATATTGCTGAATTGTATTCAATCTGTATAACTATACTTTATTTTTCCACTTTCCTGTTGATAGACACCTTGTTGCCAGTTTTGACTATTATGAATAGAGTTTCTGTGAATATTCTCATCCAAGTTTTTTAATTTTTATTTTTGAGAAAGAGAGAGCATAAGCAAGGAAGAGAGAATCTTAAGTAGGTTCTATACTCAGCTCAGAGCTCAACACAGAGCTTGATCCCATAACCCTGGGATCATGACCTGTGCCAAAATCAAGCGTTAGACACCGAACCAAGCCACCCAGGTGTCCCTCTCATCCAAGCTTTTTGTGGACATATGTTTCCATTTTTCTAGAAATGGAATTGCTGGATCATAACAGGTGTATGTTTTGTTGTTGGCTGCTAACATAGGGAATTAAATTGATTTTTGTATATTTACCTTTATTTTATGATTTTGCTAAACTTGCTTATTAGTTTTATAGCTATTTTGTAGATTCTTAAGATTTTTCAATGTAAACTATTATGTCATCTGTGAATAGAGAAGTTTAATTCTTCCTTTCTGATCCACATGGCTTTTCTTTCTTTTTCTTGCCTTATTGCACTGGCTTAGATCCAATATACTGTTGGATAGAAATACTGAAAGTGAACATCCTTGGCTTATTGCTATTCTTAGAGAGAAAGCATTCAATATTTCACTATTTTTTAAGTGTTTATTTGAGAGAGAGAGCATGAGAGTGCAAGTGTGAGTGGGGGAAGGGCAGAGAGAGAATCCTAAGTAGGCTCTGCACTGTCAATGCAGAGCCCAGTGCAAGGCTCAAACTCACAAACCGTGAGATCACGACCTGAGCCAAAATCAAGAGTTAGATACTTAACTGATTGTCCCAGGCACCCCAATATTTCACCATTAAATATGAGTTTAGAAGGGGCACCCAGTGGGCTCATTCAGAGAAGTATGTGTCTCTTGATCTTGGGGTTGTGAGTTTGAGCCCCATTTTGGGTATAGAGATTACTTAAATAAATAAACTTTATAAATAGGTAAACAAACAAACAAATAAATAAGACGTTAGTTGACAATTTCTATAGATGCCCTCTGTTGGATTGAGGAAATTACTTCTAAACTTAATTTGCTGATTTTTTAAAGTCAAATGAGTATTTTTCTTCGTCTGTTAAAACAATCACATGGTTTTCTTTTTTTCTATTAATAGTTAATTACATTGATTTTTGAATGTTAAACCATACTTTCATTTCTGAAAAAAGCCTCACTTAGTCATAATTTGTTATCTTTTTTATGTTTCTATATTCTATATGCTAATATCTTAATGTTTTTGTGTCTGTGTTCCTAAAGGATATTTGTCTATAATTTTTCTGGAAATTTTTTGTTATCAGTATTATTCAGGACTCATTAAATAAATTTGGAAGGGTCCCCTTCCATTTTATGAAGGAGTTTGTTTAAGATGGTATTTGTGTAAGACTGTTTTTTTAATATTTGATAAATTTCACCAATGAAGTTATCTGGGCCTGGAGTTTTTGTGTGTGAAATGATTTCTTTAATAGATACCTGACTAGTCATATGCTCTATTTCATTTCGTCTCAATTTTGGTAATCATATTTTTTCAAGATTTTTGTCAATTTCATGTAAGTTGTTAAATTTGGTGGTATAAAGTTGTTAATAATATTCTTTTATCTTTTTAATAATCTATAGTCTCTATAATAATATCACCTCTTTATTCCTGATATTAGTAATTTGTGTCCTGTCTGTTTTTAAGATTTTGATTTTAAGTAACCTATACACCCAGCATGGGGCTCCAACTCACAACTCCAAGATCAAATGTTGCATGTTCTACCAACTGAGCCAGCTAGACACCCTTCTTTTCTTTTTAATTTTTATTTAATTTCTTTTTTTAAATTTACATCCAAGTTAGTTAGTATAGAGTGCAACAATGATTTCAGGAGTAGATTCCTTAATGCCCCTTACCCATTTAGCCCATACCCCTCCCACAACCCCTCCAGTAACCCTGTTTGTTCTCCATATTTAAGAGTTTCTTATGTTTTTGTCCCTCTCTCTGTTTTTATATTATTTTTAATTCCCTTCCCTTATGATTATCTGTTTTGTATCTTAAAGTCCTCATATGAGTGAAGTCATGATATTTATCTTTCTCTGGCTGACTAAATACCCTCTAGTTCCATCCACATAGTTGCACGTGGCAAGATTTCATTCTTTGTGATTGCCGAGTAATACTCTATTGTGTGTGTATGTATATATATATATTTATATATACACCACATCTTCTTTATCCATTCATCCATTGATGGACATTTGGGCTCTTTCCATACTTTGGCTATTGTCAATAATGCTGCTATAAACATTGGAGTGCATGTGTCCCTTCGAAACAGCTTACCTATATCCCTGGGATAGATACCTACTAGTGCAATTGCTGAGTCATAGGGTAGTTCTGGTTTTAATTTAAAAACATTTTTTTTACATATATTTATTATTGAGAGACAGAGCATGGATGGGGGAGGGGCAGAGAGAGGAGACACAGATTCCAAAGCAGGCTCCACTCGCTGAGCAAGCTGTCAGCAAAGAACTCACCAATCATGAGATCACCGCCTAAGCTGAAGTCAGGCACTCAACTGACTGAGCCACCCAGGCGCCCCTATTTTTAATTTTTTGAGGAACCTCCATACTGTTTTCCAGAGTGGCTGCACCAGTTTGCATTCCCACCAACAGTGTGAAAGAGATCCTTCTTCTCTGCATCCTCCCCAACAGCTGTTGTTGCCTGAGTTGTTAGTTAGCCATTCTGACTGGCGTGAGGTGGTATCTCATTGTGGTTTCGATTTGTATTTCCCTGATGATAATTGATGTTGAGCATTGTTTCATGTGTCTGTTGGCCACCTGGATGTCTTCTTTGGAGAAGTGTCTGTTCATGTCTTTAGCCCATTTCTTCACTGGATTATTTGCTTTTAGGGTGTTGAGTTTGGTAAGTTCTTTATAGATCTTGGATACTAACCCTTTATCTGACATTTAGTTTGCAAATATCTTCTCCCATTCTGTTGGTTGTCTTTTAGTTTTGCTGATTGTTTCCTTTGCTGTGAAGAAGATTTTTATTTTGATGATATCCCAATAGTTCATTTTTGCTTTTGTTTCCTTTGCCTCCAGAGATGTGTTGAGTAAGAAGTTGCTACGGCCAAGGTCAAAGAGGTTCTTGCCTGCTTTCTCCTCAAGGATTTTGATGGCTTCCTGCCTTACATTTAGGTCTTTCATCCACTTTGAGTTTATCTTTGTGTATGATGTAAGAAAGTAGTCCAGGTTCATTTTTCTGCATGTCCCTGTCCAGTTTTCCCAGCATCACTTGCTAAAGAGACTGTCTTTATTCCATTGGATATTCTTTCCTTGTCAAAGATGAGTTGCTGCAATTGATTTCTCTTTCTGTTACTTCATTGTTGGTGTATAGGAATGCAACCAATTTCTGTGCATTGATTTTATATCCTGCCACTTTGCTGAATTCATGAATCAGTTCTAGCAGTTTTTCAGTGGAATGTTTTAGGTTTTCCATATAGAGTATCATGTCATCTGCGAAGAGTGAAAGTTTGACCTCATCCTGGTTGATTTGGATGCCTTTTATTTCTTTGTGTTGTCTGATTGGGCACCTTTCTTTTATTTTTGATTAGTCTACCTATAGTTTTATCAATTTTGTTGATTACTTCAAAAGACCAACTTTGTTTGTTTTAGAGCTTATTCATTTCTGCTCTTATATTTTTTCTCTTCTTCTAACTATGATATTATTTTGTCCTCCCACCCCAATCCTAATGATGGAGGCTTATGTAAATTATCTAGTGCTGTATAACAAATCAACTAAAAGTGTTCTAAAACAGCAGTGTTTATTTAACACCTCTCACAGTTTCTTTGCATCAGACATTCAGGAGTAATTTGGATGCCCGGTACTGCCTGAGAGTACCCATTAAGATGTGGTCAGATGTCAGCTGGGGCTTCAGTCATCCGAAGGTTTTTCTAGGGGTGGAGGCTCCCCTTTCCAAGTGGCTCACTCACATAGCTGGCAACTTGGTGTTGACTATTGCCAAAAACCTCAGTTCCTCTCCATGTGGGCTTTCCACAGGTTTGCGTAAGTGTCCTCATGGCATGGTAGCTGGAGAGAGCTATCCAAAAGATGAAAGCAGAATCTGCAGTGCCTCATAACACCTAACAATGGAGACCACACTCGTCACTTTGTACCTGTCTGTTGATGATAAATCTCCTCATTTTTATTTATCTTAAAATGTCTTTATTTTGCTTTTGTTTTCTGAGGTATTTGTGTTGGATATAGAATTCTGCATTGAAAAGCTTATTTTTCCTTTTAGCACTTTAAAGATGTTGTTGCATTGTTTCCTGGCCTCCATTGTTTCTGATGAGAATTCAGTCAAATCATATTGTTACTCCTATGTATATGCCATTTTTCTCTGAAGGCTTTCAAAATTTTCTCTTTATCTTTAATTTTTACCCATTTGACTATGATATACCTAGATGCAGTTTTGCTTATGTTTATTCTACTGAGGTTCTTTGAGCTTCCTGAAACTATAAATTTATGTTTTTCACCAAATTTTGGGAAACTTCAGCCATTATTTTTTCAAATATTTTTTCTACCATCCCTTCTCTATTTCTCCTTCTGTAATTCCAGTTACACATATGCTATCTCCTATACACTGTTAAGCCTACCCAGTAAATTTCTTATTTCTCATATTTTATTTTTCAATAATAGAAGTTACATTTGATGTTTTTGTAGTTATTGTTTCTCTGATGATGGATACTGTCTGTACATTATGAGCATATTTTCATTTATATCCTTAAGCATATTTATATTAACTGCTTTCAAAACTTGTCAACTAATTCCAACATCTGTATCATCCCTGGGTCTGTCTCCATTGATTGCATTTTCTTGTCAATAAGGGACACTTTTTCCATTTTCCTCACATGTCTAATTAAATTTTGGATAGTATCCTGGACTCTGTAAATGATATTTCTAGTCTCTGGATTCTATTTTTTATCTGTCCGAAGAATGTTGATTTTTGTTTGTTCTGTTTTATCTTGCTGTGCTCAAACTGTATCTAAACTCTTTCCCTTGTGGTTGTTCAGTTGAAATTTTTGTTGATCATTTTAGAAGTAGCTGAGATGTTTGGTGTTTTCCATGTGCCAAATTCAGAAGTCACCCAGGGATTTGGGCAGAATTTATATGCAGAATTTGGGGCCATTCTCTGTATCTCTTTCCTTCCTAGCATTCTCTCTCACTTCCTAGCTGCTGTGGTTGACCTGACCTCTCTCCTTTGGTTCCTTAAGCCAATAAGACTGTAGATCCTCCCAAATGGTGTTGCTTGGTGCCTGGCCTCAGACAAAAAGCCATAAAAATGGAAAACTCACCCAGTGCTATCCATCTCTTCTAAATGTCTTCTCCCTGTTTGGGACTACTTTTCAGTACTTTGGGGGTAGTTTTAAAGAATATTTTGTCCAGAGTTTATAATTTATATCTGTGAGAGGGTAGGTACAATAGAAGCTATTTCGTTATTACCATAAATGGAGCCAAAAAGGCCCTTTTTAAAGGTAGAAATCATAAAGGGTAATATCAACATATTTTACTATATAAAGGTTCATATAAGAAAAGAAGGCATCAATAAAGTCAAAATATCAAGGGCAAAATGAGGGAGATATTTATTATACATACCAAAGAGTTATCATCTTTTAATATATGAAAAACTCTTATTCATTAAGAAACAAAAATGACAACAAAAATACCCTATTTTTAAAAAATGGGCTAAGGACGTGTTATGGTCTGAATGTGTGTGTCCTGCCCAAATTCATATGTTGTAATCCTAATACCCTATGTGATGGTACTCGGAGGTGGGGGCCTTTAGGAGGTGATTAGGTCATGAGGGTGGAGCCCTCCTGAATGGGATTAGTTTCTTATAAAAGGTCCCAAAGAGTTCCCTAGCCCCTTCTGCCATGTGAAGATAAGGAGAAATCTGCCACCTGGAAGAAAGCCCTCACCCTGCCAGTGCCGTGATCTCAGACTTCCAGCCTCCAGAATTGCGAGGAATAAGTTTCTGTTATTTATCAGCCACTTGGCTTGTGGTATTTTGTTAGACCAGCCCGAACAGACTAAGGCAGACATAAACCATCATTTCACAATAGAAAGAACACATATTGGCCAAAACAACATATGAAGAACTAAATGCTCAACTTTATCCGAAGGAATGCAAAAAGAAACAATGAGATTTCTTTTACCTAGTATGAACCAAGCACTGTTTGGGGATGCTAGGGAATGAACAAAAAGACAAAAATTCTAGAGTTAGGGAACAGACAATAGTAAATAAACATAATAAACATATATAATGTAATAAGGCAAAAGTAGTAAATGAGAGAGATTGAAATTTTGTTTATTCCTCTCAGTGAGTTTATGACTCTCTGAAATCACCTCATTCATCACTGATCTCTAGCACCTAGAATGGTGTCTGGCACATATTAAGTGCTCTATAAGATTTTGTTGAATAAATATATAAGAAAATGTTTCTCTGACATTTTTAGAGAAATTCTTTCCTACCTTTTATTTTTATCTACCATCCATATATAAAATGGTATTATGTAAATCCAAATAAAGTCAACTCAAACGGAGTAAAGCTATTGGACTGTCCTTGTTGATAAGGAAGAAACTGGGGACTAGAGTAGCTTCAGTGTGTGTCATTGTAGCATTGAAGTCTGTGCCCCTAGGGCACTAGCCTGGGGGGGGGGGGAAGGATCTCAAGATCTCCACCTCCTGCACTGATGAGCTAGTTTACCTGGCTCACCTATTTCCTTTTTCCATTCTTATCACCAGTTAACATATGAGATAATTTACTGACTTATAATTACAGTTGTAATTATTGTTTGCTCCCCACTCCGACCCTACCCCATACCACTGTGAGTTTCATGAGGGCAAAGATCCTATTCTGTTATTTCTGGTACTGAGTAGATGCTCAAACAATAGTGGAATGAATAGATGAAGTGATGAATGTCTCAAAAGAGAGAATCTGTGAGGTCTTGAATTCTCTCTCTTCCTCCAAGTTTTCCCAGGGTAAGGTCACCCTCCTTTAACACCATCTACATTCCAAGACACGAGAGGCAAAACTCCATGAGGCATTAAATGTTTACAAGTTTGTTCATTCTTTGAATGGTTTTATACCTGTATTTGCAAACCCATCCTTCTGTGTGCCTGTTAATGTTTTGTATGTGAATCCTTTGTTCATTCTAGAGGTTGCTTAAACAGGAATTTAGCTTAGTATTTGTGACCTCATGATAGGATAAAATCGGATGAAGTTGAGCTCCATCCTGTAGACCCCATTTCCTCCTTGAGTGGAGACTACTTTTCCTCTTCGCTGAAGAACAGTCTCATAGTTGTTTAAATCCTGGAGGAAGCTGAACTTTTAAGTTTATCATCAAGAAGTTACTGGAAAAAAGGGGAGTAGCAGAGCACAAGGACTAAAAATATTGCACCTTTTGAGGGAGTGCCTACTTCACAATCTTCCCAATTAGCAGCTGTCTTTCTCTTTTAAGTTCAAGTTTTCTTAGGAGGATGAACGGAAAATATTCTGGTTATTTTTCACAAATCTTATTGTCTTCATGAAGACTTCCCAGCCCTTCAAAAAAATCAACAGAGGGAAATTCTTTTAGAAAATACAGTGAGTCATGCTGTGTTCTTTGAAACAACTGTGGTGAGGAGGAATATTTTTCCTTTTAGTTTGAACAGTCATGCTTTTAAGTTACTCGGAGGTGGTTACATATGATCTTCATATAAACTTGTATCTCTCTCAATTTAAAGGAAAAGATGAAAGAATGGAATTAGCTCATTAATTATTTAAAATACTTGGTGCAACTGTTCCTCATGAATTAATCCAGGCACTTGGAAGACAATTACACTCAGTGTTAATAACATTGCCAACCTTTTCCAGCATGCTGCACTCCAAATACTATTGTGTTTTCGTTGACAACATTCACTATTACATATGCATATGAAAAACAGGCATTTTCATCGGAATTACCGTAATAGCATTAAGAGATTATTATTTTTTCCAATTTCCTTGGAAGAAAATTCACTTAAATTAGATTATTTATTACTTGACTGCTCTCCTATCTTGCCTGTGTGTTTAGGTAACTGGAGTCCATGAAAGTATAAACTTCAGAATAAAAGACATGATTTTATACATTAATGATTTCAAATAAAAGAGTAGTGCTAGTTTGTGCATCACTTCTTTTGAGAAAGTTAAGTCTGTGTTCTGCTTAGGAGAGATAACACTTTTTGTCCCTGTAGGTGGCCCCCCTGGTGTAGCCATTAGTTGCTAATTACTTGCAAACAAATAAACAATTAACTCCTCAAGCTGCTGGCTGGGAGAGTGTTCATTGACATGCTAAAACTTTCTAAGACAGGATTTTAATTAGTGACGTTCTAAATCCAGCCCTCTTGTCAGCGGAGCCGGGAGGTGAATGCGGGAAGATCCCAGCCCTGTACACATGGGGCAGGGCCAGCCAAGAGGCTAGGAGAGGCCAGAGCGTTGTTCGGCGCAGCCCACTCGAGGATGTCTCCCAGCCTGCAGGAAGGGGCTCGGCACGGGGAAAGCAAACCCTCCCCCTGCTCCTTTTCAATTGAGAGCATTTTAGGATTGGACCAGAAGAAAGACTGTGTTCCATCAATGAAACCCCACAGACCCTGGGCAGACACCTGCGGCTCCTCAGGTATGCCACAAGTTAAGTTTTTAAATTCTTTGTTATTTCGTTTGTGGTGTTTATTTGGGCCTTTATTTCATATTACGTCGAGTTAGAGAAAAACTGCAGTTTCATCCAATTACATAACTGAAGTATCTAGGACTTTCGGTGCCTCCAGCTGAGTTCTATAGGAAATGAAAAAAGAATCAGCCTTAGATCCAAGGAAGTATAAAGTTCATCCACAGGAAATGCCAAGAACCTGCATTTATTTCAAAAGGTCTCTTGTATTTGACACAGCAGATATTCTATGTTTTCACTGGAAAAGTAAGTGACATTCAGAGACCAAAATGTTCTCTAGCACCAAGGCAGGATCTTCCTTTTTGTTTGCCTCTTGGTTTTTGGTTAATGAGAGGTCAGTTCTCTTGTGAAACCCAGAGGAATTACACTAAGAAAATTAAAGACAAGTTCCTGAAATTCCTTCTTATAGAACTTTGTGGAACAGAGGATTGGGCACCTAAGATGGAGTTTATTCTTCTGTTTTCAGGGAAAGATATTAACCTATGTGTACATATCCCGAGCCTTCCTAATGGGATCTCATTCCCTTGTACTGTGGATCGCCCAGTGCCAGAAGAAAGATTTTTGAAATATGAAAATTACTTTTCACCCTCAGAAAGACTGTCTTTGAAAAGAGAACTGAGTTGGTATAGAGGACGAAGACCAAGAACTGCTTTTACTCAAAACCAGGTGGGGAATTTTTTCAAGCAGTAAAGGTAATACAAAGGTTTTAACAAACACCCTGTTGGGCAAAAGCCCAATCACTTTGGAATCTCAGTTTAGAAGCCTTGTGAATGAAACAATAGACTGTATGGAGGGTGTTGTTGTTTTTAACAGTTTCTGGATAGTCATTTAAAAATATAAAAGTCATATAGAGATTAATTGCCCAAGATCTAAATGCAATTATGTTTCCATATAAAGTCTATTTTATAAGGACATATGAAATATCAACATTTTATATAACTATTACCTTCTTCATAGATCGAAGTGTTGGAAAATGTTTTTAGAGTAAACTGTTATCCTGGCATTGATATCAGAGAAGACTTAGCTCGAAAACTGAATCTAGAGGAAGACAGAATCCAGGTAATTTTCAAATTTAGCTGTTACCTGTGATGATGGAAATGTTAAGAATAATAAAATAATGGTTCTGAAATCTACTTTATTTTTCCTTAATTTTAGATCTGGTTCCAAAATCGGCGTGCAAAGCTCAAACGGTCCCATAGAGAATCACAGTTCCTAATGGCGAAAAAAAATTTCAACACGAATCTCCTGGAGTAGATAGAAAACTAAACATGTGAGATTATCTTACATTGCAGAACATGAGGAATCGATGGAGATATTAAGTGTTAAACATGTGATTTTCCTGCATTTAATCTGAGTGCTGTCATTTTTCTTCCAAAAATATATTGTAAATATTTACTATTATAACATGGTACCTATTACACACGGGCACTTTTAGTTACAATAAAGGTCTTTCCTATACATTTTAGTAAACATTTTCAGAAAAAGCCAGCTATTTTTTAAGTGAGCAAATTTAATCTAAGAAACTAGTTTGCTAAAATCAGCAAGCTCATGACTAGGTGACTACATGAGCTGGATTCCATCTACGGAATAATTTAAGTAAAATATTCTGAAGACTGGCACAAAGATATGATCTGTTTCAATTAGTTTTCTTCGAGTGCATTTTGAAACATGATTATTAGCTTCGCTTAATTTCTGATATAAAGCAGTGAAAATTTCTCACCATGTATCAACACAAATCCTAGCATGCTAGTTTCAAGCTATTTTTTTTAAGCAAAATCATTATGCCAAAGTAGAGATAGAAAGACATCAGTTGTCATATTCATACCCTTGGTGTTATATTGCAAAAAGAATTGAGCTGCAAATAAATGCAAATTTTAAAATATTTTCCTAACTATTTAATGTTGTGTTTTACTTTCATTCATTAGAGGAATAATGATCATCTGGCTCATATCTATTTCTAGGTTAGTGATTCCCAAACAACTGTGTATTTTGTTGTTACAAGTAATATGTTGACTGATAAGGTGCGGTAACTGACCTGCCTGTTGCACTTGCTGTAACATAGTTGCTGGAAATAATCAGGGCACTTTTTGGGGGGACAAAAACTATGTATTTTCCTTGCATTTGTTATTGTACCTATCAATTAAAGATGGGAAGGAATAGGTAAGATGCATCACAAGAAGGAAGTCCTACCACTGGAAGTCTGCATGTTTGTTTTCTAGTTAATTAGTGGAAAGCCAGAGTGGGTATTCCCTTTAAAATGTTTGCTTGAGGACTTTGACTTGGTCTCCGGGAAACTGTATTTCAGCTGTGCGCATTGAGTTGAATTCTCCCTTTCCTTTTCTTTCCTGCCCATCCATTCTCTTCTTTCCTAGCGATGACCACAGTAGAAGATTCTCGCTGAATTATTGCATCTATACCTACTATACCTTTTTGTTTGTTTAATTGCATGAGAAAGAAGAAAGGGGGTGTGTGTATTATCACGGAGGAAAAGTAGTGTGACTCAGAGTTTAGAGCTTTTTAAAATCATTTAGGGAGAGCACATTTGGGACAGAGAGGTCTGTGTCCCAACAACTAGTCAGCAATAGACTCATTTTCTGTCCCACCGTTGCTGAGATAGAGAGGGAGGAGGAAGAGAAGGGCAGGCGGGCAGCCACTGGAAAACCAGAGGCATTAAATGTTTTCCAAGGACATCTACTGTCAGACTGGGCCATTTTTTCCAATATAAGGAGCTGCTTTCACTAATACCAAATGTGAAACACTATTTATGAAATATATTAGTAAGAATTCATCCACCGGGAGTTTTCTTTGCTTTTCATTAGGTTTCTGTGAAGCTATATTAAGTTGAGGACTGGAAGTCAACAGGAGTGGGTTGGTAAGTGTCACGTGATGGGTAGGCTTTTCAAACAGTCTTTTGTCCCAACGTTGTATTTGCATATTGTAAACAATTCAGGTAATATTGAAATAGAGTAAAATCTCCCTCAAGCCTCATTGTTCCCAGATAACCATCATTAAACATTGTTATGGCTCTTTTTCGATACGAAAGCATATGCTTATGTATACATAGATATACACATCCATTTCTATTTGTTACTTTTTTAAGTTAAAAAAATATTTATTGTTGCTAGAGAGGGAGAGAGGTAGTGTGTGTGCACACGAGCCGGGGAGGGGCAGAGAGAATGGGAAACAGGATCCAAGCAGGCTTCACCCTGTCAGCACAGAGTCTGATGTGGGGATGTGGGCTCAAACCCACGAATTCTAAGATTATGACCTAAAACCGGTCGCTTAACCTACTGAGCCACCCAGGTTATTATTTTTGAAACGTCATCACAGTTGACATTCTGTGCATCTTTCTGACATCTTGCCATGTCAGACATCTAGCTCTATCTCCTTCCTAATGTTTGCTTAGTTTAGGATAGGATTTCAGCCCTGAGTATTACAAGCTATTTTACAATATTAACATTTAAGTATTTTTGAAGTAGTACTTTTCACAAATTGAGATTTTCAGAGTAATAAAAGTTTATCTTGAATTTACCTGAAATTAAACCTAACCCAAGTCTCTAGGAGTGGGAAGTTTTTATATAAAATGATAGACTGAAAAAAATGAAACAACATCACAAACATTGACCGACAACTAATAATGCACTTAAATTTAATTTTTAGTTATAAAACCTGATCATACCTATAAAAAGTCTGGTGAGGAAAGAAACAATAACACTAAAATATCATTATGTCAGTATTTTCTAGTGACTATAATAGACAATCCAATTTTATCGATCATTGAAATAAGTTGTGTTTACAATTGAAGGTATATACTTATAACTGAAATCATTTATAATAGAAACGATACATCTATAACAACATGTGGAAGTCAGAAAAAATTTAAATAATACTAGAACTTGTAATATTAAAGAAGTTACTATGAATATAATATGCACATTCTTTCAGATATTTCACATATTTTCAGATGCTAATAACATAGTATCATTAAATCTTTTGAACTGAGTCTGTAATATATTAGGGTATTCAAAGAAGCAAAATAATATACAAGATTACTAGTAAATTTCCCCCCAAATCATTTCCAAAGATAAGGGCTGATTGATCTTGTTAGAGGAAATAATGAGTTAGTAACTTTTTTTTTTTTTAGCAATTTTAACTGCCAGTAATTTGGAGTGGATATAATGATATCCAGGGAAAAAGCTGGACTTTAACTTTGAGGAAAAATCAAGCAAGGTGGAATGGAAATGGAAATGAAAACCCCAAATAGAATTATCTTTCCCTCAAAACACACAGGCTCTAATCCACAGCTTATCTCTGCTCCTGGTAATTCCAAGCCTTTGTCTCCATTAATGCCCAGGACAAGGTGAACAGTAGTAACAAATCAAACTAATGCAGTCAGGCTAATACCTAGAGCGTCTATTATCTGACGGCTGCCTAAATAAGGTTATTTGGTCTCCTGTAATGGCATTTGTCTCTTGTGAAGCCAGCCAGACAAAGCCCATCGCTGGAGAATGCTGTTGGAAACAATGGCTGTGTGTGCCAGTGGTCAGCTTTCGAGTTAATCAGTTTTAATAGCTGCTTTCACTCCCTGCATCTTATCACACATCACACAAATGGCATGAATCCCCCATTACCGAACCCAGCACACGGCATCATCCTGGGTCTTGTTTTTACTTCGAAAGGCAGGGAGCTGAGTCCATTTGCCTGAAGTGGAACAGAAATCAAAGTATGACAGGGTGACTTGCCATCTCCATCTCACTGAACCCCATGGGACTAAAAGACCTTCCATGGGTCTTTGGCTGCATTTAAAGCTCATTTTATTTATTTATTTATTTATTTATTTATTTATTTATTTATTTATTTAGAGAGAAGGAAAGAACATGAGCTGGGGAGGGGTTAAGAGAGGTAGAGAGAGAAAATCCCAAGCAGGCTCCAGACTATCAGCACTGTTAGTGCGGAGCCCAATGCAGGGCTTGAACTCACGAAACACAAGATCATGACATGACATGAGCCGAAATCAAGAGTTGGATGCTTAATTGACTGAGACCCCCAGGCGCCCCTAAAGCTCATTTTAAGTGTTCTGTCTCCTGCAGGGGCAGCAGTCCACAGTGGCTGAGCAGCCAAGGCAGCTCTTGATGGCTCCAAGCAGCCCACATCTCATTAGACTCATTCCTTCCCACTTCTTCTCTTGTGTTTTTATTCCCATCCCTTTCCTTTTCCCCTGCTAATGCCTTGGAAAGCTTGTTGGTGTCAACAACTGAGTCCCACAAATGAACTTACAGCCCAAAATTTTATTGCTTACTTTCTGTCTAGTAAAGAGTTACCAACATTTAGGAGCTTCATGTCTGGTCTCTTCTTCCAGGCCTAGTGGGCGCATTTTATGACTGGATGATTTCCGTGAAGTAAATGATACCACATATTATGTGCTATTTACTACGTAGTAAGCTTGCAAAGAACCATACACTTACTATATCTGCTGTTGGTCAAGAAATTGCCTAACAGTGTTTTTACAGGGCACAACCCCTATTTGATGGTGTGTTGAACCACCAATACTGCTCTTCCTTGAGCTATTTCAGTCAAGTCAGTAAATCAAAAAGTACTCATTGGAGGCAGCCTAGCAATGTAGAGTCTGCTCACCTGGGTTCAAACCCCCATAAGTATTTGACTTTGGGCCAGATCTTCAAACTTTTTGAGCCTCAGTTTCCTCATCTATAAAATGGGGATAAAATAGGACCTATTTCATAGAATCATTGGAGGAATTAAATGAGATAATGGATAAAACTTAGACTAATTCCTGGCTCATACAAAATGATCAGAAAATGTTCACTTATAATAATGTGCCAGGGAATATAGAAGAAGTAAAGAAAGTTGTCTACAGCAGTGTTGTTATGTCTAGAACAATATGTGGCACATAGTGGGTTCTCAATCAGCACTCTTAGAACAAACAAAAACAGTTCTTAGTCTCTAAGAGCTTACCGTATGATGGAGAGAAAAGACTGTTTAGCAGTTATTCAACAACAATGTGTTTAATACCTACCATGAGCCAGTCACTATGTGAGACTATGGGGTTGGAATGGTAAACAAGTTAAACAAGGTTTCAGGTGTTTGGGGACTTAGTATACCCAGTCCCTAGAAAAGTCATGGAAAATATTTGGTCTACAATAGATAGTGAATGAATGAATGAATGATTGAAACAGTAAGAAAATAACACATGGAAGCATATAATTAAGGTCTAAATTAATGTTTGTAGGGGCACCTGGGTGGTTCAGTCAGTTAAGTGTTTGATTTCAGCTCAGGTCATGACCTCACAGTTTGTGGGTTCGAGCCCCATGTCAGGCTCTGTGTTGACAGCTCAGAGCCTGGAACCTGTCTTTGGATTCTGTGTCTCCCTCTCTCTCTGACCCTCCCCTGCTCACACTGTCTCTCTCTTTCTCTCTCTCTCTCAAAATTAAATAAAAACATTTTTTAAAATGCTTGTAGATTTGTAGATGGTCAGGACTACTTTAAGCTGTAGGAGGGGATGGATTAGAGAGATACGTAAAAGGCCAACTCTGAACTTGTTGCCTCTACATGAACAGGTCTGAGAAAAGACTAAAGCTTAACGTGGGCAGGAGGTGGGTGTGGACAGGAAGGTGTTTCAGGTGAGGGAACAACATGTAAGAAGACTCGGAAGCTGGACAGCAAGAATGGTGGCCTCTCTACAGTGATGGGTGACTGTTGGCATGGTCAACTTTGTGAGCATAAGGCACGCCCCGCAGTTACATAGACCCTGTGCTCAGAAGGGTCCTATACTGGGTTTAATGCTCTGCTACCACCATCTTGAAATTCTTAATAATTTTTAGCCAAATAGCCCTACATTTTTAGTTTGCACTGAACCCCTGAAATTATGTAGCCAGACCTGCCTGTTAGGGGTGGATACAGGTTATGGAGAACCTTCAAAAAAAGGCCAAGAAAGTAAAACAATGTGGTGAGAAATAGTGAACCATGGTCGTTTACTAAGCTAGGGTTGCACCATGGTTTAGGAAGACAGAGCAGGATGCAGGGTGAAGTAAAAGGCTGGACTGAGGGGATAAACCTACCTATAGTTGCAATAGATGTTTTTGAAGTTGTTGATGGCCTGGGTGAGGGTAGGGGCAGTGGAGACGGAAAGGTGGAGATTAAAGAGGGAGAAGGGAAATTTGGCAGGTTTTAGAAACTATCTGAGGAAAGCAGAGGGCAGGGAATCAAAAGTACTGCAAGCTTTGGGACGTTTGAAACTTACTAAATATGCAAGAACTGGATCATGTTTGGCCCGGGAGCTTACACGCCAGGAGGCAGGGGACTTTACTTACCTACTTCTATTCCTTTTACTTCTGGTACGGTCATGAGAAAAGGTTTTCTTAGCAATTTGCAAGTTAATCCTGCAAATAATAATTTTGCAAGTAATAATCATCCTTATGAGTAATAACAGTAACCATGGTAACAGACTTTTCTGATGATCTACCCTTCTTTGATTGCTACATGATTTTCCCACTTTGTTCTAGCCTTCAAATAGGGTCCCAAAGCTTTAAAGCATTTGAAAGTCGCTATTACTAGAAGTACATTAGAGAAAAATGATAGAACTCATTTAACAAGGCAGAGAATTCCTACAAAATTAAATGGGATCCAAAGCAATTATTTGCATGTGTATTAGATGTAATAGGCATAGAAATAGAAATTTAGGGAAAATTTTACCTTTTTGATGTATACTCTCAAAAACTCAAACCATACTCAGGAAAATAAATAACAAAGCTTTTACGTATCTTTAAAGATGACATTGTTTTTTTGCATCATTACTACAAAAATGAAAATCTTTTAATTATTGCTTGTTTTACTTCATCCTGACTGAATAAAATCATTTTTAAAAATGCTTTTGCTAATTTTGCAGATGAAAATTGGTTTCTCATTGTTATTTTAACTTAATATTTTGAGATTTAACTTTTGGTATGTTACTTGATAATCTTGTCTTCTCATTTTTTCAGTCCTATTTTACCTATTTCTTTCTTGGCAGTCTGTGGTATGTTGAGTCATTGTTCATGATTTTTCATGCCCTCATATTTTTTTTAAAAAAGAGAGAGCGTGTGCAAGAGAGGGCAGACAGAGGATCTGAAGTGGGCACTGCTCTGACAGCAGTGAGCCCAATGTGGGGCTTGAACTCACAAACCATGAGATCATGGCTTGAGCCAAAGTCAGATGTTTAACTGACTAAACCACCCAGGTGCCCCATGCCCTCTGTATTTTAAAATCATATATCCATGTCCTTTGCCATGTGGCTTTGCTGTGCCACCCATTATTGAGAGCAGAGTCTATCTGCCAACTCCACTGCTGTTGGGTTTAATCATGTGATTTCCTCTAGCCAATAGAATGTGGACAGAAGTGATGTGGTACCAGTTCCAGGGGGAGGACTCAGGAGACAGTATATCCTTCCCTTTGCCTACTTGCTCTCCTGCTATTGCCAGGAGAAGAACACACCCTGAGGACCTACTGCCCCTTTAGGCTAGACTCCAAATTGAGAAACATGACTTCAACCTGACCTTCAGCCTGGAGCCAAGCCCAGCCAAACCTGCCTAAATTCTTCAGATCCCAGGCCTGTGAGAGAGTTTGCAGTCACTGACTTCAAGGAGTTACAAAGGAGCTCTGTTGTAAACAATATGGTCTTATAGTTTTTCTTATTGATATA
Organism: Suricata suricatta; assembly: GCF_006229205.1. NCBI lineage: Eukaryota > Metazoa > Chordata > Mammalia > Carnivora > Herpestidae > Suricata > Suricata suricatta. Next base: position 24,672,113 of record NC_043711.1, on the reverse strand, counting down.
TATCAGTTCCTTAGATTGTAACATTTGATTACCATAGTTTGACTCATACTTGCTTAACATTTACCTTTTAACCTTATGACTTTTACATACATGAATTGAAATCTTTTTATTTTTTTAATGTTTATTTTTGAGAGAGAGAGTGAGAGCAGGGGAGGGGTAGAGAGAGGATCCAAAGCAGGCTCTGTGCTGATAGCAGAGTCTGATGCAGATCTTGAACTCACGAGCTGTGAGGTCATGACCTAAGCTGAAGTTGGACACATAACGAACTGAGATACCCAGGTGCCCCTAAACTGAAATATTTTTAGACAAATCTCAATCTTATCCTTTATGGTTTTTTTCCTTTGCTTTATCTGACACCTTCCCATTCCTGTAATTACCCATTATATGTTTCTCGTATATTAATAGGTTATTTCTATGATCTGCAGACCTTTGTTACATTTTTTAGCCTATCAGTATCTTTTGCATAACAATGAATGGAATGAGCCTCCTCACCAAAGTCATAAAGATAAAAGACTATACCACTAATAAAAACAATAATTAATATCACTATTTATGAGCTGCCTACCACAAGCTAAGCAATGATACTTCACATAAATTATCTCATTTAAGTTTAACAACAGCTCTGCAAGTTGGATATAGCCAACCCACTTTAAAGATAATAATAAAATCTGGAATGCCTGGGTGCCCCAGTCAGTTAGGTATCCAACTTTGGCTTGAGTTATAATCTCGGGGTTCATGAGTTCGAGCCCCAAGTCAGGCTCTATGCTGACAGCTCAGAGCCTGGGGCCTGCTTTAGATTCTGTGTTTCCCTCTCTCTGCCCCTACCGTGCTCCTACTTGCTTGCTCTCTCTCTCTCCCCCTCAAAAATAAATAAACATAAAAAAAATTTTAAGGGTAAGAAAACCTAACCTCAGACATTTTTATTATGATGATTTATTATCCCCATTTTATAGATGAGTAAATTGAGGGATACAGAAAGACTAAAGAACTTGATTAGGGCCATACAGCTAGGAAGTAGCTCAGGTTCAATTTAGACTAAGTTCTGCCCAACTCTAGAGTTGCCTTTTCCTACTAAGCCTTCCAGAAGACATAGCTAACAGCTCCAATGGCAATATACTAAAAAGTACTCTAAAGTTTTGTTTTCTTCTTTCCTTTTTTTGGAAGTAGGGGAGGTAAGAGGTCTGATTCTTTGATAGCTAAAGTAATCATCATCTCTCAAGTTCCAAGAATTCGTTAGAAATAACATATTCTCTAAATATAAGTGGTATTTTGGCTAGAAAACATGCACATTCTTGTTTATATAAATATTAAACCTTATAATTAAGATTTAACAAAATCACTAGATTTAAGTCCGTTACCCCAAAATAGCAATCAGAAATTTGTGGAAGAAATCCAGATGTACTCATTCATCTAGAAGATGCCATTATTCCACTTATAATAATTCTTATTTACATAATACATGCTTATATACTTTTAAAAATAATAGAATGTTGAGTAAAAAGAAGCAAATTACAGAATATGCATATTATGGCATCATTTATGTAAAAAACAAAAGGAAACTAAAATGACGCTAATTGTGTCTGCATGCAAGGATAAGGTCTACAAGGAAATATAATAAGTTGTTGAGGCTGTAGCAGTGGTTACTGTGGCATTAAGAAGTGGTCTAAGGGAATTGTTACTTTTTACTCTTTATGTGGTATCGGTTACAAAGGTGCGGGTAAGAGCAGGGGCCCTCTGGCGCCTGGGTGGCTCAGTTGGTTAGGCTTCTGACTCTTGATTTCTGCTCGGATCCTGACTTCATGATTGTGAGATCGGGCTCTGCACTGACTGCGTGGGGCATGCTTCCAATTCTCCCTCTTTCTCTCACTGCCAATCTCTCTCTCTCTCTCAAATAAATAAACATTAAAACAAAAAAAAGAGTAGGGGCTGTGAAGGCAGATTGGGTTGAAATCACCACAGAAAAGAGAAAACCCAAAAAATGCAAATCAAAACCACAATGAAATACCACAACACAACCACTAGGATAGATATAATTTTTTAAAAAGATAGATAGTAGCAAATATTGACAAGGATGTAGAGAAATAGAAACCCTCAAACATTACTGGTGGTACTGTAAAATGATGCAGTCACATTGAATAGCATTTGTCAGATTCTCAAAAAATTAAACATAAAATCACCATATGACTCAGAAATTCTACTTCTAAGTATACATTCAAACCGAAAACATGTCCATACAAAAACTTCTACATGAATATTTATAGCAACATTATTCATAACAGTGAAAAGGTGTAAACAACCCAAATGATTGTCAACTGATGAATGGATGAAGAAAATGTGGTATACCCATATAATGGCCATAACTCAGCCATAAAAAAGAATGAAGTATTGATATGTTCTATAATATATTCTACAATAGACAGACCTTGAAAAAAGCATGATGAGTGAAAGAAGCCAAATACAAAGGCCTCATATTGAATGATTCCAATTCTATGAGATGTCCACAGTAACAAAACCATAAAGACAGAAAGTAGATCAGTGGTTACTAGGGGCTGGGATCAGGGATGGACAATGACTGCTACTGGGAATGGGGTTTTTAAGGGGTGATAAAAGTGTTCTGGAATTCACAATCTTGTGACTATACTTAAAAACCACTGAATTATACACTTTTTATTCTTTTTTTAAATGTTTACTTATTTTTGAGAGAGAGAGAGAGAGAAAGAGAAAGAGAGAGACAGAGTGTGAGCAGGGGAGGGGCAGAGAGAGAGGGAGACACTGAATCCAAAGCAGACTCCAGGCTCTGAGCTGTCAGCACAAAACATGACGGAGGGCTCTGGCTCTTGAACTGTGGGATCATGACCTGAGTGAAAGTTGGCTACTCAACCAACTAAGTCACCCAGGAACCCCTGTATACTTTAAAAAAGACTTTCATTGGAGCATCTGGGTGGCTCAGTCAGTTGAGTGGCCGACTTCTGAGCTGACAGCTCAGAGCCTGGAGCCTGCTTCAGTTTTTGTGTCTCCCTCTCACTCTGCCCCTCCCGCTACTCTGTCTCTCTCTTTGTCTGTCTGTCTCTTTCTCTTTCTCTCCCCCCAAAAATAAACATTAAAAAATTTTTTTAAACCATTCATTTATTTTGAAAGAGAGAGCAAGCACATGTGTGCACATACAAGTGGGGAGGACCAGAGAGAGAGGGAGAGAGAGAATCCCAAGCAGGCTCCATGGTTTCAGTGTAGAGGCCAATTCAGGGCTCCATCTCACGAACCCGTGAGATCATGACCTGAGCCAAAATCAAGAGTCAGATGCTTAACTGACTGAGCCACTCAGTCTCCCTGAATTGTACAGGGATAATGAAACTATATATCGGAATCAATGAAATAAATATATAGATAAAGCAGGGAAGAGAGGAAAATATATACCACTAACTACATTCATCATTAAAAATGAGAGAGTGGTAATAAAATTCCAAGCTCAAGACATAAGAAAATAATTACGGAATAAACAAACAATAACAACAAACTACAGAAATGGAAACCATAAAGGTTGGATAAAATCAGAAATTAGTGGATAGAGAATAGAAAAATGGTATGTTTGAACCAGTCAAAATCCTGATTTGTTTCTGGAAAAAAACTCAACAAAATAGACAAGCCACTTGCTAACTTAACCAAGTAATAGAAGGAAACCACAAATATGCAAAATAAGAAACAAGGGTCAAATAGGAAGAGTAATTTAAATAGAAGAAAAATTTTAAATCATAAGAGACTAATTGGTAGACCTTCAAGCAAATACATTTAAAAAACCTAGACATATGGTGAATTAAAAACAAGAACCTCAAAAACCAAAAAACAGAGGTGCGTGGCTGGCTCAGTTGGTAGGACAGTCAACTGTTGAACTTGGAGTTGCAAGTTCAAACCCCATGTTGGGTGTAGAGATTACTTAAAAATAAAACCTCTCGAGAAAACCAAAAATCATAAAACAAAAAAAAAGTTTATCAAATTTGATTCCTTTAGAGACAAAAATCCTAAAGGTACCAATTTCTGTGGAAGAAATAGAACATTATTTCACAAAAGAGAACCAGCTCCAGATTTTCCCAGGAGAATTCTACTAAAGCTTCACAAACCACGTAGTAGTCCCAATGCTACATAAATTATTGTAGAATGTAGCAAATGAAAGAAAAATTCCAAGTTATTTTTATATAGGAAGTACGCCATTGATACCTAAATCAAATGAAATTGACTTTTAAAAGATAATGAAAAAAGGAAAGAAAATCATAAACTATGATTGCTTATGACTATTGATTCAAAAATATTAAATAACACATTAGCAAACAGGATCCAACACCATGGTAAGAAAATAATATACTGTTGACACCTGGGTGGCTCAGTCAGGTAAGTGTCTGACTATGACTCAGGTCATAATCTCACAGTTCATGAGTTCGAGCCCTGCATTGGCTGTCTGCTGTCAGTATAGAGCCTGCTTTGGATCCTCTCCTCTTCTCTGCCCCTCTCTTTTTCTCTCTCTCTCAAAAATAAGTAAACATTAAGAAAAATAATATACCATGACAAAGTAGGATTTTATTCAGGAATGCAGATTGGTTCAATCTTAGGACATCTAATAATATAATACATCACATTAATAGATATTGGAAGAAAAATCCTGTGATTATCTCCATAGATCCTAAAGAAGCCTTTGTCAAAATTTCACATCTATTAAAAAAACGCAAGAAAATAAAAATTGATGGATACTTGCTTTTCTTTTCTTTTCTTTTCTTTTCTTCTTCTTTTTTTAATGGATACTTTCTTAACATAATTTCCCTGGGAAACACTAAGGACACTTCCATAAAGATAAGGAACAAGGCAAGGGTATCTCTATCTGCACTATCAAAAATGCCAACAAGGTGTGTTTTTGTTTTTTAATATTTATTTATCCATCCTGAAAGAGCACTCATGGTAGAGGCAGAGAGAGAGAGAATTCTAAGCCAGCCCCATCCTGTCTGCACAAAGCCCTATATGGGGCTCAATCTTAAAAATTGTGAGATCATGACCTGAGCCAAAATCAAGAGTCGGATGTTTAACTGACTGAACCACCCAGGCACTCCTTCAACAAAGTTATTTATGGAGCTAGAAAGTTAATGCTAGAGTTCATAGGGGAAAACAAACAATAGCAAGGGAAACCCCAAAAGAGAAAATCTACAACAGCTCAATTAGACTTTTAGACATTCTACAAAAACTAATTTAAGAAGTATATGGGGCCTGTGGCTGGCTCAGTTGGTGGAGCATGAAACTCCTGATCTTGGGGTTATGAGTTTGAGCCCCATGATGGGTATAGAGATTACTTAAAAATAAAATATTTTAAGAGTAAAAATATAAAGTATCCTACTAGCACATGAATAGACAACTAGATTTGTGGAACAGGATAGAAAATTCAGATAGAGACCCAAAGACATATAGACACTTATTATGTAAAATCATGGGGGTAAAGGCAGACTTTCAAATAAATAGTCCTGGGAAAACAGGATGGCCACTTGGTAAAAAAATTAAATTAGATTTATGTCTCATACCTTATATAAACGGATTAGAAAGTTAAATAGTAACCAGGAGACCACAGAAATATTTAAGAAAACACCAGTGAATTTCTTTATGATCTATACATAGGGAAAGAAAAGTTTTCTAAGTGATCCAAAAACCAGATTTAATAAAGAAAAAGACTGATAAATCTAATTACAGAAAATAAAAACTTTTTTTCATGGTTAAAAATATAAGGAAAGTAAAAGATGAAAAACTAGGAGAAAATATTTCCTGCATATTTAACAGGTAAATAGCTAATAACTCTTTAATATTTGAAGATAAAGAAGACCAAAACTCCAGTAGAAAAATGAGCAAAAGATATGAACAAGAAATTAAAGGTATTTTAATATGGACTTTAAAGATATCAAAAAATGTTAAATTCACTCATCCTAAGAGAAATGCAAATTAAAATCACACCAAGAGTCCTTCAGTTCCAATTAAGATGGAGTGAGCACACTATTCTGTCTTCACTCTCAGAGCAAAGATAATCTCCTTCACTCTGACCAGAGGAACAATGGTTCAATCTCCCTCCTTCCCTTCCCTCCCTTCCTTCCTTCCTTCCTTTCAGTAGGATTCACACCCAGCACAGAGCCCAATGTGGGGCTTGAACTCACAACCCTGAGATCAAGACCTGAGCTGAGATTAAAGTTGGAAGCTTAACTGACTGAGCCATCCAGTTATCTCATCCATTTCTTTCTTTCTTTCTTTTTTTTAAAAAATCTTTCTGTCTTCCCACCACTTGGCTGCAGAAGCAGTTATAGTCACAGGAAATTCACAGCAAAGAGGAGACTAAAGCCCTGGCTGGCCAGAGGACTAGAAAAGGGAGCCTCTGTGAACTGGAGGAGAGGAGTGATCACAGAGAGAAGGTTTCAGAGATAACCTTATAAAGTTATGAGCAAATTCCTGGACTTCCCCTTGCTGAGCATGCATCAAAACCTTTGAGAACTAAACAGGACAGGTAACTATGTATCAGCTGGCCTGTGGTGGCACACACTCAAGATAGATCTAAAGAGCACTGCAAAGTTAATGAAACTTAAATTGACATTGGAAATGCAGCCCACAGAAGGCAGATTGGGGGCATCTGGGTGGCTCAGTTGGTTAAGATCACAACTTTGGCTCAGGTCATGATCTCAGGGTTTGTAAGTTCAGTCCCCGCATTGGGGTCTCCACTCTCAGCACAGAACCTGCAGCAAATTCTGTCTCCCTATCTCTCTATCCCTCCTCTGCTCATGCACTTGCACTTGTTTTCTCTCTCTCTCAAAAATAAACATTATAAAAGAATAATAAGAAGAAGGCAGATCAGAACTTGCAGTTCATACCTAACCAGGTCAATAGCCTGCTTTAAAAAAAACTGTCAGGGTGCCTAGATGGTTCAGTCAGCTAAGTGTCCAACTCTTGGTTTCTGCTCAAGTCATAATTTTACTGTTTTGTGAATTCAGCCCTGCATCGGGCTCTGCACTGGCAGCACAGACCCTGCTTGGCATTCTCTCTTCCCCTCTCTCTCTCTTCCCCTCCTCCACTCTCTGTCTCTCTCAAAATAAACAAATAAGCTTTAAAAAAATTGTCCATAGGGATTAAATAAGACTTAGAGTATCATAACATAATACACAAATGGCCAGGATGCAATCCAAAATTAATTGACATACAAAGAAGCACAAAAGTCTGACCTCTTATCATGGGAAAAGAAACAAACACCATCCTCAAGATGACTCAGATATTGTAAATATGTGACAGAAAAGTATCCCCCTTTTTAAAAAGACTGAGATATAATTAACATATAACACTATATTTGTTTCCAGTATACAACATAATGATTCAATAGTTGTATATATTGTGAAATGATCACCACAGTAAGTCTAGTTAATACCCATCACCACATAACAGCTACACATTATTTTTTCTCATGATAATAACTTAATATTTACTCTCTCAGTTTTCAGATATACAACAAAGTATTCTTAACTAGTCACCTGCTGTACATTGCATCCCCACAACATATTTCTTTTATAAGTAGAATTTTGTACATTTTCACTATATTCACCCATTTTCCCCACTTCCTACCCCCTGCCTCTGACAACCACCAATCTGTTCTCTGTTTCTATGAGTTCAGTTTTGTTTTTCTAAAGATCCCACATATAAGTGAGATCATTTGGTATTTATCTTTCTCTGACTTATTTCACTAAGCATAATGCCTTCAAGGGCATTCTATGTTGTTGCAAATGGCAAGATTTCCATCTTTTTAATGGCTGAATAATATTCCATTGTCTGTATATTCTGTATTTGTTCATTCATTCACTGATGGACACTTAAGTTGTTTCCATGTTTTGGCTATTATAAATAATGTTACAATGAACATAAGAGTGCATACATCTTTTAGAGTTAGTGTTTTCATTTCCTTTGGTCAAATACTCAGAAGTAGAATTGCTGAATCATATGCTGGTTCTATATATTTTTTGCGGGGGTGGGGAGAGAGAGAGTGGGGGAGGGGTAGAAGGAGAGGGAGAGAGAGAGAGAATCTCCAGCAGGCTCCACACCCAGTGGGGAGCCCGACATGGGGCTCAAACTCATGAACCATGAGATCATGACCTGAGCCAAAATCAAGAGTCGGACACTTAAATGACTGAGCCAACCAGGTGCCCCTATTTTTAATTTTTGAGGAATCCCTATACTGTTTTCCCTAGTGGCTATACCAATTTATATCCCCACCAACAATGCACAAGGGTTTCCTTTTCTCCACATCCTCACCAACACTTGTTATTTCTTCTCTTTTTAATAATAGCAATTCTACCATGTGTGAAGTGATATCTCATTGTGCTTTTGATTTGCATTTTCCTGATGGTTAGTGATGGTGAGTACCTGTTCACAAACCTGCTGACCATCTGTATGACTTCTTTGGAAAAATGTCTATTTAGTTCCTCTGCCCATCTTTTTAAAGGTTTTATTTTTTTAAGTAATCTGGTGGGACTTGAATTTACAACACCAAGATCAGCAGTCAGATGCTCCACAGACTGAGCCAGGTGCCCCCCCCCCCCCCCGCTTAGTTTTTAATCAGATTGTTTTTTCCTTTAGAGTTGTAAAAGTTCTTTATATTCTTTGGGTATTAACCCTCTTCAAATATATGATTTGCAAATATTTTCTCCTATTCAATAAATTGCCTTAACATTTTGCTGATGGTTTCCATTTGCTATGCAGAAGCTTTTAGTGTGATGTAGTTCCACTTGTTTATTTTTGTTTTTCTGGCTTTTCTTGGTGTCAAGTCCAAACATCATCGCCAAGACTGATGGCAAAGAACTTACCACCTATATTTTCTTCTAGGAGTTTGATGGTTTCCATTTATCTATAAAGTTAAGCATATGTTTATCAAATAACTCAGCAATCTCACTTCTAGGTATTTATCTCTGAAACTGTGTGCAGATATTTCTAGAAGTTTCATTCATAATCAGCAAAAACTGGGAAAAATCCGAATGTCTTGCATTGGGTGAATGGATAAGCACAGTGAGGTGCATCCGTGCAGAGGGACGCTGCTGGGCAGCATCAAGAAGTGAACTACTGATGCACACAGCAGTGTGGGTGCTTCTCAAAGATATTATGCCAAATGAAAAAGTCTCCAAACGTTACATACTGTATAATTCAATTCATATGACACTGGACAAATCACGTTAGGAATGGAGAACAGATCAGTGGTAACTAGGGTTTATAGGTGAAGAGAGTGTCTGACTAAAAAGAGGTCCCATGAGTAAATGTGGGGGAATCATGGAGTGGATTGGGAGTTCCATATCTTCACGGTGGTTATAATAATCTATACATATGTTAGAAGTCAGAATTGTGTTATATTAAAAAAATGTTAGAAGTCAGAACTGCATACCAAAATGTTTTTATCACATAGAAATATTTTGGTGGGACACTTGGCTGGTTCAGTCAGAAGAGCGTGTGACTCTTCCTCTCGAGGGCATGAGATCAGGCCCAACATTGGTGCAGAGATTAAATAAATAAATATAAAAAGAAACTGTACTGAGATACTGTTTCTTTCCTATCAGATAACAAAAAACTTGAAAGTTTGACAAAGCATTCTGCTGGCAAGACTGTTGAGAAATAGGCACTTTCATTGGTGGTAGGTATGCAAATTACTATAACCCATTTAAGGAAAAATTTGACAAATCTAAAGAATGACATATGGGGTGCCTGGGTGGCTCAGTTGGTTAAGTGTCTGACTCTTGATTTTGGCTCAGGTCATGATTTCATGGTTCATGGGAACAAGCCCCATGTCAGGCTCCCAGGCTCCTGGGATTCTCCCTCTGCCTCTCTTTCTGTCCCTCCCCTGCTTGCAAAAATGCCACACACACACACACACTCTCTCTCTCTCAAAATAAGTAAATAAAATATATTTTTAAAATAAAAAAGTAGGGGTGCCTGGGTGGCTCAGTTGGTTGAGTGTCCGGCTTTGGCTCAGGTCATGATCTCATGGTTCATGGGTTCAAGCCCCGCGTTGGGCTCTGTGCTTACTGCTAGCTCAGAGCCTGGAGACTGCTTCACATTCTGGGTCTCTTTCTTTCTCTGCTCCTTCCCTGTTAAACTCTGTCTCTCTTTGTCTCTCAAAAATAAATAAATGTAAAAAAATTTTTTTTAATAAAAATAAAAAAGTAAAAAATATAACATGTTTTACTTTTGACTCAGCAAGTAACTTCTAGGGATTTACTTTAAAGAAATATTTTCAGGGGTACTTGGCTGGTTCAGCTGGTAGGGCATGGGACTCTTGACCTCAGGGTTGTGAGTTCGAGCCCCACATGGAGCATACAGTTTACTTATTAAAAAAAAACATTTCCAATAATACAAAAGTCCTTATGCATAAGATTATGCACTGAATCACTATTTGTCATTGTAAACTATTGGAAACAACCTAAATTCTCATCTATAAAAGAGTAGTTTTATAGATCATAGTACATGCACACAATGAAATACAACATGGCTGTGAAAAAGATTTAACCTCTCTATGAACCAAAAAGACGTGATATCCAGGATATATATTATGAAATGAACAAAGAGTAGTGCTAAAGAGTGTCTATAGTGTGAAAAACAGGAACACGAAGAAAACATAGATATATCAGCTTATTTTTGAAAACAGAAACACAGGAAGGATGAACCAGGAAATGAGACTGGTTACCTTCAGGGGGTAAGGATGGGTAGAGAGGACGGAAGCAGAGGAACAGGATGGAAGAGGTGGGAACAGGGATTACACTTGTCTGAATATATATTACACAACATGTTTCACATACTCAAAAATTAATATCAACAAGCATGGAAGAAAAAAATCCCTTAAATTTAAATAGAAGCAGAAGCAATGAACTTCGTATTATTTCAAATGAAAAACATAAACAGTAAAATAGGGCAGGGTCAGGGGTTGCACACTGTGTTTTGACTGTATCCCCTCAGACTAGTGACAAAAATGAAACACAAATATTGAGCTCTGGTTGGTCGGCTTGCTTTTGTAGTGGTACATGGATTAGCCATTCGGAAGCTATTCTCTATGCATTGTAGGTCTGAGCACGTCAGTACGTATGTTGAGTACAGTGGGAGCCAGGATTCTCACTGAGGGGAAGGGGAGTTACAAATATGGAAAGGAGGAAAGCTGGAGTGAACCCTGTGGTGTTGGACTAGAATTGGAAGTAATGGTGTATGAAGGCAGAGCATTTGGTAAGAGACTGACACTCCCGTACCCAAGAACAGCTTCTGAGAACCGTGAATGGGAGGAGGGCTGTGTCTGGCCCATTATTTATAGAAGCCCCACACCCTGTAGGATTGTAACATTGCCCATCTACATTATGAGATTGGCCTCACTCTTGCATTACAAAGATGATTTTCTGCCAATAGCACATTTTTTTATTTGGAGACTTGGAATAATAATGGAAGAAACAGACTAAGGCCTGGGCATTTAGTCAGACCTCTTTCTGTTGCAAGAGAAGAAACTGAGCTCAAACTAACTGAAGCAATGGGGGGGTGGGGGGGGGTCAATAGCACCTATCGTGGAAAGATTAGGAGTGGGCCTAGCTTCAGGTCTGTCTGGATCTAGGGGCTTGAATGATATCATTGGGGGGTCTCTCTCTGTCACTCAGGCTTTCTCTGCAGGGTGGCTGTGATGGAACTGGACAGCACAAGGCTCATCTCTGGCCAGCTCAGCAAGCCCAGCAGATAGAAAGCCTGCCTCCTGGATTTGGCAAGAAGATCCAGGAAGGACTGTGCTTGGCCCAGCTCCTGGGGTGAGAGAGATGGGGCCACCTTGACTGAAGACCCCCAAAACCACAGGGAGTGAGGGAGGGGTTCCTGAAAGGAATCATAGGAGAGGCCAACAAAAATTAATGGCTCTCTATTGCTTTTCCTGCCACAGCTTCCTAGTAAAGTTCTGACTTCTGTTTATGCCCACCAGGTGGGACTCGGTAAATTCCTCAAAAACAATAAAAAATAAAACTACCCTAACCACTTTGCCCATGACAAGCTGCTCTGAGGGGTCAGGAGCCCTCGTGGGCAGGCTCGGCAGACCTGGTGTGTCTTCCGGTGGTGTCGTCCCCGCATACCTGTGCCTAGCACACGAGCTTGTCCTAAGCATAGGCTCAGAGAGCACCTGTTGGCTTAATGTTTACAGTACCTTCCATGCCCTCCTGCCCCCATCATCTGTTTGTCTGACAGTGCCCACCAGAGTGCACCAGTTCTTGGGCGGTAAATGTCCAAGACTCTTGGGAACTCTTCCTGGGTCAGTTTCCAAACCTTACCTCAGAGGATGGGCTAACTTGCTGTAGGTATTTTTATGTTTAATTTGCCCATAGATGAATAAATAATAGTCACCACTAAAAAATCTTCTTAGTTGAAAACTTATCCATTGTTACCTTTGGTAGAGGAACGTTGAGACCCTAACATCCCATCCTTCTGTGAGCTGCCACACCTATGCCCAGAGGATTTATATGACCTCACAGGGGGCTGAGAGATAATAACTCCAAGTATCTGCCAGAAGTTTATTCCTGAACCCTCTGCCTCTTGAGTATTCATCAAAAGCCAGTGCTTTGGAATAGGGACTCTCAATCATGAGTGTACATGAGAATCTCAAGTATATATTTAAAATGCAGATTCTTGGACCCTATTCCTAGAGACTCCGAGGAGCAGAGGCTGATGAAGATCAGAGGAAAGAGCTATCTGAGCACAAGACACAAGTGCAAAGGCCCTGAGGAAGGAAGGAGTGTTCCAGGAACTAGCAATAAAGTGAGCAAAAGGCTGAGAGGCAGGAGATGAAGGAGCAAGGACCCCAATAGGCAGGGCCTTGAGGCTGGGACAAGGAGATTGGGTTTTTATCTAAGTACAGCTAGGAGCCACTGAAGGTTTTAAGTGGGTGGAACTCCAGATCAGATTGTCGCTTTAAGAAAATCACTCTGGCTGTTGGGTGCAGAATGGATGATTTGTAAGGCAAGAAGGCAGGCAGGGGATTCTGGAGGGCGAGATGTGAGGATTCAGAGTACTAACCTCAGTCCTGGTGCGTTTTATTGTTTCTGTTTGCATTTCCTTCTGTTCCACTTATTTTATCCCTTATCCACCTTTTGTTGAGAGAGAGAATGAGAGAACACGTGCATGATTGAGAAAGGTGGGGAGGGGGCAGAAAGAAAAGGAGAGAGATAGAATCCCCAACAGGCCCCTTGCTACCATTGCAGAGTTCAAACGCACAAATCCTGAGATCATGATCTGAATCGAAACCAAGAGTCAGAAACACTACTGACTGAGCCACCCAGGTACCCCGAAAATATTCTTTTTATTATGAAAATAATATATTCTCAATATTTAAAATGCAAACAATACAGGAAAGTAAAAAGAAGAAATTAATATTACATCAGCAATCTCTCTGCCATGAGATGCTACTATCCTTCTAGATATTCTCTATATAAGCACATATTTATTTTGCCCAAGTAGACTCATACTACACATGCTACTTTATAATGCGTTTTTCTTACTGGATAAACTATGATTCCAGGTGCACAGATGATGTGCATTTGATGAGGGGAAGTTGAATCTTACTCAACCAGATTTCTTTGCTATTTGTGCAAATTTCCTCAAAGAGAGATTGTCAAAAGGTATAACTTTGAGCCTATAAAGTTAGAAAACACAAGTAATTTTTCTAAAAAGTGGGAAAGAGCCCAGGGGATTTAAAAATTAAAAACCAGAAAATATACTCCAAACAGAGGAGCTAAAAAAACGAGCGTAGTAATTTCCTCCCAGAAGGGAATGTGACGCCTGGACAAAATTCCGTTGTTTATTTTGCATGGTCTTAACTCAAGCTACACAAAAAACAGAGAGCAGGGGCAGGAAGTGCCTTTTTGTGTCCCCGCGGGGATGGGGCTCCCCAAGCGAAGCCCCTGAATATCTCAGGATTAGCCAAGAATCCTCTGAGCAACTTGCCCAAAACACTAATTGTATTTGTGTCTGTGTCTTTGATTAGTGGCTTAGTCAGCTTTCTGGCTCATTATCATTATAATCTTTTTTATCATTATTATTAAAGTAATAAGAAGACTAAGGCTCTAGTTTTTTGGGTTTTTTTTTTTTTTTTTACTTCCCCCCAGAGGAACATAATTTAAATACAAACTTGAAGGTATTTTATACACTCTTTATCTCTGGTAATATATTTAACAATCTTGATATGGGAATGTTGTTTTTTTTCCCAGCTTCGTCATCAAATGGTTCAAACAGAAAGCAAAGGCCTCTGTTCTTAGTTATTAGTTGCTTTCCTCAGGTGGGATATCCATCCTACAGCTCAACAAAGAAGAAAAAAATCAAAGTAGACCGTGTATACTGGGGTTTACATTCAGTAATCTAATGTGATAGAGATGAATTAGTCAAATATTAGCGGTAGAGTTACAGGTAGTAGGTATATGGTGTTCACTGGAAATCCAGATTCTAAGTTATTATGTTACTTATAGTACTTGCTTTTATTAGCTGACAGCAAGACTTAGTGGCATACAACTTTTAGGAAAGGATTCTTCTATTTAATGGGAGAGGGAGAGGTAGAAACTCTCGGTCATTTCTGGAATTTTTTCAAGGAAGGGCAGATACTGAGGGAGTGTGTCACCTGTTTCCACAATAGGTTATAGTCTCTTTCTGAGGATTTTGAGATTTAGTTAGTGTAGTCAATGCTTTGCTTATTTGTTTCTTTTAATTTTTTTGAATGTTTATTTTATTTTTGAGAGAGAGATTGAGACAGAGTGTGAGTGGGGGAGGGGCAGAGGCAGAGGGAGACACAGAACCTGAAGCAGGCTCCAGGCTCAGAACTGCCAGCACATGGCCCACTGCAGGGCTCGAATTCATGGACTGTAAGATCATGACCTGAGCCCAAGTCAGATGCTTAACCAACTGAGCCACCCAGGAACCCTTTGTTTGTCTTAATTTTATTTATTTATCTTTATTTTTTACATTTATTTATTTTTGAGAGACATAGAGACAGTGCGAGCAGGGGAGGGACAGAGAGAGAGGGAGACACAGAATCTGAAGCAGACACCAGGCTCTGAGCTAGCTGTCAGCACAGAGCCCGACGCAGGGCTCAAACCCACAAACTTTGAGATCATGACCTGAACTGAAGTTGGACGCTCAACTGACTGAACTACCCAGGTGCCCTGTTTGTTTTAATTTCAAAGAATACTATACAAATAACTCATGAATATATTAATACTGAAAAAAGGGAACACACTGCAGATTTAAATTCCTTTTGAAATCCTCCCCCACCCCAAATCTCCAGTTCCCTCTGCCCAGCCCCTGCTAAATTAAATCACTGTTTTGGTTTGATATACATGCTTCTAAACTGTTCTGATATATACATATATATGTCCCCTTATGTCCAATAAATGTGGTATTGTTTTATTTGTTTGTTGATTTTTCATAAATGGTATTATTCCATATTTATTATTCTATAACTAGCTTTCTCCCCCACCATCAACATGTCTTAGAGCTTTTTTTCTAAGTTCTATATAACTCTACCTTATTAAAACCAACAACTCTGTTGAATTATATAGTGTGCCAGGTTGACTATTCCATGTATGTCTTTAGCTATGTCTCTATTGATAGACATTAAGGTTGTTTCTGACTACTTTTTTCTTTTCACTGTTAAAAACATGACAGAAAATAAGTTTGTGTTTACCTACCTATATGCAAATGTGATTTTTCCCCCCTGAGGTTAAATATTCAGAAGTGGAATGGCCTTGCAGAAGTAATGAGAAATTCTATAATACGTTTTAATAGAAATGACCAGTTTTTCCCACAACATGACTTTTAGTGGTCAATTCCAACAAATATATATATATATTTTTTTAATGTTTTCTTTAAATTTTAAAAAATGTTTTATTTATTTTTGAGAGAAAGAGAGACAGCGTGAGCAGGGGAGGGTCAGAGAGAGAGGGAGACACAGAATCCAAAGACAGGCTCCAGGCTCTGAGCTAGCTGTCAGCACAGAACCTGACACGGGGCTCAAACCTACTAAGGTGAGATCATGACCTGAGCCGAAGCTGGACGCTCTACCGACTGAGCCACCTGGCGCTCCTATATTCTAATGTTTATTTAGTTTTGATAGAGGGGAAGGGGGAGAAAGAGAAAGAGGAACAGAGAATCTGAAGTAGGATTCGTGCTAACAACACAGGGCCTGACATGGGACTTGAACGCACAAACTGTGAGATCATGACCTGAACTGAAGTCAAGCGGTAATCAACTGAGCCACACCCAGGTGCCCCAAAATTTCTTTTGATTAAGCTTTGGAATGGGCTCACCCTGGGCTCCAAACAAAGCAGGGACAGGAGGACTATGAACTGAATCTTTGGCTTCTAAGAGGACTTAATGACTCATCTATGGGCCCTCATAGATCAACTGGCAAAAGGAAGGCTAAGTCACATGCTAAAAAAGATTAGTTATTTATAGAAGGTGGGCACACAGTTATGGACATAAAGAAGGAGGGAATGGGAACAGGTAGTAGGAATGAGGTGGCCACAACACTCCTCTGAGTACATCTAAGCCCTGTTATGTAGCTCTAACTCTCAGACCCAGTTTACATGCTCCCAGAAGACATAAATCATTTAAATCAACCAGGATGAGAAGAGAACCCAACAAGGAACACCAATAATAAGAAATCTAAGTGTATTACAAATAAATCATATAACCACACTGGAGGAGATATGGAAGAAAACACCTAATGGAAATAACTGGAAAGTGATATTTTCAGTGCTATGAGATTAAAGGTGGAGGACTGTACACAGAGATTGTAGTTTAGTCAGTAAATGTGTTCCTCTCTATGGGTCTCACAGGGGAATGAGTTAGCAATTCTGAAACTGTTTTATGTGCAGACTAGTCTGGGTCCAATTAGGAGACAGAAACCACAGTAATTTGAACAGGGAACGTTTAATAAAGAGAATTATTAACTATAACAAGGGACTGGAGAAATGAGTGGTTGGCTAGTATGAAGCAGAGAGAACTCTGAAGAATATAGGAATAGCATATATAAAAAGTAGCCACTTCCCCGGGCTAGGAGACCCAAGGAAGTTCTCCTTCCTCCAGGGCAGAGACCTAGACCCAGTTGGAGAAGGCACGGCCATGGCTCAGTAAATGGCAGAGAAGTCACTGTGGTGCCATACTATCAGAACTTGCCAGAAACCCACTCACTCTGGTCCAGGAAAACTGTTCATGGGAAGATCTCTCACTGGAGGCACGTGACTATGAAACTGCCCACAAAGGGTGTGGGGGCGGGGGGGGGGGGAGCTGCCAGGCACTGGTGTTTCTGCAGGAGCTAGCAGCTAGAATTTGGTACAGGGGAAGTTGTCTATGCAGCAGGAGCTGGACATTGGAGAAGCTGCCCACACTGCAGGTGCTGGAGGAGCCGCCCATACAGCAGGAGCCTACCGGAAGGAACACACCAGACCAGGTCTTCCTCCTTTTTCTTGCAATGTCTCTCCATCGCCCTCTCCTGACAAAATTCAACATGGTGCCATGTTTAAATGAACTGTTTCCATTTTTGCATATCAGATAATGAAGGATGAATTTGAATTTGAGATACAATAAATTGATAATCAGCTGAGTTCATGCTTTTGTCTATTCCTGTTGCATACGCTCCCTTTTACACACATTTGAACTCTCATATGACAAAACCTCTCTATAATTCCACCTAACAAGATACAGATTATTTTGTTAGAAATGAAATTTTCAGGGGTGCCTGGGTGGCTCAGTCGGTTATGTGTCTGACTTCGCCTCAAGTAATGATCTCATGATTCGTGGGTTCAAGCCCCACATTGGGCTATGTGCTGACACCTAGCTCAGAGCCTGGAGCCTGCTTCAGATTTGGTGTTTCCCTCTCTCTCTGATCTTCCCCTGCTCACGCTTTCTTTCTCTCTCAAAAAATAAATAAAACATTTAAAAAAATGAAATTTTCAGGGTGCTTGGGTGGCTCAGTTGGTTGGGTGTCCAACTTAGGCTCAGGTCATGATCTCATGGTTTGTGAGCTGAAGCCCCACATTGGGCTTGCTGTTATCCCTGCCCTCCCCCTCTCTCTGCTCACACTCTCTTTCTCAAGAATAAATGAAATATTAAAAAGAAAAAAGAAATGAAGAAATTTTCATGCTCTCCCCCTAATGAGGAAACAATCCCAACAGTTATTGTATCCATCACTATGTTAATTAACCCTTAAATTCAACCACAGTCCCACCGAATATTCTGTTACCTAAAATCTAAACTGTAAAGTTAGCCTCAGCAGTCTGTATATAAAGTAAAAATGGGAAGAAGGAGAAAGAAGAAGAAAATGGTTTGCATATACAAATAAACATATATGTATGACAAACACATAAAATGTGGTTTCTATAATTGGTCATAAAGCTGTAACTGATATCTATGACTTTCTTCTTTACTACCCACTCACTATTTCCCTCACCCTCAGGCAGGACCTCAGTTGGTTGGAATGACCCAAACCTTAATTCCCAAAGACTCTAGGTGATTAATTGTACCTGCTTTTCTGAGTTGCTTTAGTTTCCCATTAACCTTTACTATTAGGCATGAAAGTCCTTAGAAGTACCCTGGAGAATCCTTGAATATACATGGATAAAGAAATAAATGTAGATGTATATATGTGTATGCTAGTACACATGGATATATTTCCTAGCTATGTTTGATGACAGTACCTAGAAGCAATGACACCCCAGTAGTAATGAGCACATTTAGTGTCCAAATCTTGGTTTCAACAGATGCATCTCCAATAAAAAGAGCCAGAAATTCTTGACGAAATGATTGAGTCTAGCTAGCACTGGGATAGGGACACTACACAGTGATCCCAGGGTACTTTGTGCACCAGGAAGCAGGACATGCTCAAAAAATGACAGGGGCATGTTGAAAGGATACAGGACCCATCTTGAAGGCGCTCTTAGTGGCCAAAGGTGGAACAATTTGAGAAAGAAAGAATAAAACAAAGAGTGAAAGAAAGAGGTATTAGGACAAAACCCACAAAATATTCATTAGTCCATGCTTACAGAAATACATAACTGAATAAACAAATTAATGGGAAAAGGGGCAAGAGAATTCTCCTTACAGGAGAATTTCCATTAACAAACATAGAAGGAATTAGGGAAATAGAAAAATCAGCATTAGAACATCCCAGTAATGATTATTGCCCACAAGATCCACTCATGGATGCTAAAATGAGCTAACAAAAGTTGAAGATAACAGGATATTTGTATCATCTAAAAGTATCACCAGCAAGAATCAAATAGAAAGAGAAGATAGTAACATTACAGTGGAGACATATGGCAGACGCCATCTTAACCAAGTGATCAAAGGCGCCCAGCTGACTCAGTTGGAAGAGCATGCGACTCTTAATCTTGGGGTTTTAAGTTCAAGTCCCACATTGGGTGTGGAAACTACTTAAATAAATAAAATGTTGAAAAAAATGAAGTAAAATAAGAGTGACATCTGGCTGGCTCAGTCAGTAGAGCATGCCACTCTTGATCTTGGGGGTGTGAGTTCAGTCCCCACGTTGGGTTGTAGTGCTTACTTAAAAAAAAGTAAAGGGTCTCCTGGGTGGCTCAGTTGGTTAAACTTTTGACTTTGGCTCAGGTCATGATCTTGAGGTTCATGGGTTTGAGCCCTAAGTTGGGCTCTGTGCTGACAGCTCAGAGCCTGGAGCCTGCTTCGGATTCTGCGTCTCCCTCTCTCTCTGCCTCTCCCCTTCTCATGTGCTCGCTCGCTCTCTCTCTCTCTCTCTCTCTCTCTCAAAAATAAATAAATATATATTTTCTGCAAAGTAAAATAAGGGGTGCTTGGGTGGCTCACTTGGTTAAATGTCTGACTTCAGGTTATGACATCGTGGTATCATGACTTCAAGCCCCTCACTGGGCTCTTTGCTGTCAGTATAGAGCCTGCTTCAGGTCCTCTGCCCCTCTTTCTCTCTGCTCCTCCCCAACTCATGCTCTAAATAAATAAATAAACAAATAAACAAATAACAACTTAAAAGAAAAGTAAAATAATTCATAGTGACACAATGTACCCCATGATATGACACACAACATCATTTCTCTGGCATTCTTACCAAAATTTCATAAGTTGAATCCAGTCATGAAAAAACATCAGACAAATCCAAATTAAGGGACATTTTTGAATACTCTTCAAAAGTGTCAAGGTCATGAAAGACAAAGACTGAGGAACTTTCAGAGACTGGTGACTAAGGAGACATGACAACTAAATGCAATGAAGCATTCTGGATGGAGCCTGGACCAGAAATAGGATGTTTGTTGACCATTGGTACAATGTGACAAGAATGAGAGTTCAGTTCTGTGGTCTTTCTCTCAGAAACCCATATCCCCATCTACTCATGAGAAAAACATCAGACAGATTACAGTTGAGGGGCAGCCTACAAAATACCTGATCAGTACACAAAACTGTCAAAGTCAAAAAAACAAGAAAAGTCTGAGAGACTGTCACAGTCCAGAGGCACCTAAGGAGGATAACAACTAAATGTCACGTGGTATCTCGGATGGGATCCTGGCACAGAAAAGTGGCATTACATAAAAAAGAAAGAAACCTGAATAAAATATGGGCTGTAGTTAATGATAACATATTAATATTGATTCATTTATTATGGCAAATATACCATACTAATATAAAACGTTAATGGAAGGGGAAACTGGGAATGAGTACATGTGAACCCAATACTTCCTCTCAAATTTTCTGTGAATTTAAAACAATTCTAATGGGGCACCTGGGTGGCTCAGTCGGTTAAGTGTCCAGCTTAGGTTCAGGTCATGATCTCATGGTTTGTGGGCTCAAGCCCCGTGTCGGGCTCTGAGCTCAGAGCCTGGAGCCTGCTTCAGATTCTGTGTCTCCCTCTCTCTCTGACCCTCTGCTGCTCACACTGTCTCTCAAAAATAAATTTAAAAACATAAAAAAAAACAATTCTAATATTAAAAAATGTATTTTTTAAAAAAGGACATTATTAGTAGGAAGAATGGTAAAAATCCCAATAACATCTGCAGATTATGCAGTAGTATCATATTAACGTTGCTTCTGGTTCCTCTAATGGGGCTACGGTTATAGAAGAGGTTATATCAAGGGCGCCTGGGTGGCTCAGTCGGTTAAGCGTCTGGCTTCGGCTCAGGTCAGATCTCACGGTTCGTGGGTTCGAGCCCCGTGTCGGGCTCTGTGCTGACAGCTAGCTCAGAGCCTGGAGCCTGTCTTCAGATTCTGTATCTCCCTCTCTCTCTGACCCTTCCCTGCTCACACTGTCTCTCTCTGTCTCTCAAAAATAAAAAATTAAAAAAAAGAAGAGATTATATCAGAGGTCAGGAGAAGCTGGGTGGAGAATATACAGGTACTCTTTGAACTATTTTTGCAACTTTTCTATAAATTTAAAAATATTTCAAAAACATTTTTTAAAAAACGAGCTTGAAATGTTGCCAGTTTTTGAAAAAGGAATCCAATCTATGGCCTCTCAACGCTGGCCTTGCAACAATGTATGCATACTTTTAAAGGTACAAACGATGTCGAGAGGAGCCAATGAACATATGGCTCAGTTTTATGGAAAGCAGTTTGGAAGTCATGAACAAAGCTGGAAGCACAACCGAGGCAATAAAGGAGACCGCCTGGAGAGTCCCTGGGAACCTCTGTGAGACATGACATAATGGCAGCCAGCAGCCACGGAAGAGTTTATTTTAGGTTTCCAGTTTAAATATATATATTTATGTGCACCAGGGAAGGCCAGTGGAAGTCATCGTCTGACCTCTTCAGAGAAGGGAGGGTGAACCATTGTCCCTGACACTGGCCTCCCCTGCCCCCTCACCCCCGCCCCATCCCGCCTATGCTAACCTGCAAGGGAGGGAGACCTCCTGTGAGGCAGGGGTCATGAGCTGTGATCCACCTGAATCCTCAGAGCTGCTCCTGGGGAGGAAGAAGAGGCCTGGCCTGGTGGGTGCTTGCAGACCCCTCGGGATCTTCTCTGTATGTTTTGTTGCTGGTGTGAGACTGACTTCTCTTGCTTGTGAACTTGGCTCAATGCCTTGTTCTGTGTCTGTTTTTGCAATCTGTCACTCCCTTGCTCCATCTCTAGTGAAATTTAGCTCTAAAGTTTCCTGCTCCAGGGCCTTAGTTTGGGAGATTAGAGTCAGGGAGTACTGTGGGGTTTTATTGTTGTTGTTGTTGTTACAATTGAGGGGCACTGGGGGCGCCTGGGTGGTTCAGTCGGTTAGGCGTCAGACTTAGGTCATGATCTCAGGGTCTGTGAGTTCGGGCCCTGCGTTGGGCTCTTTGCTGACAGCTTGGAGCCCGGAGCCCGCTTTGGATTCTGTGTTTCCCTCTCTCTCTCAGCCCCACTCCCACTCCCACTCTGTCTCTCTCTCTCTCTCAAAAATAAATAAACATTAAAAAACCTTAAAAAAAAAACAACTGAGGGGCCCTGGTTGGCCCTCTCCCCATAGGGAGGGCACACCCTGAAGACTCTGACACTGGGGTTGCCACCTGCTGCTTCTAGTTGTGCAAGTTATTCAACGGTGAGGATCTTCCCCTAATCCAGAGGAGCAGAGAAGATGCACCCTGCAACTATAAATGAGCATCGTGTTTCCTCCTTCCCTTCTGTCCTGTTCCCCCTCAAGTGCATTGGCAGCCTCTGTGCCCAGCCATTTGCCCTGAACTGGTTCCTGCTAAAATGCAAACTGGGGCAGCTAGGGCCTGAGCAAATACTTTGAAACACTTTTTCCCCTTGGCTTCTATGCTGGTTAATTTTATGTGTCCAATAGCTGATAAATATTATTTCTATATGAGTCTTTGAAGGTGTTTTCAGAAAAAATAACATTTTAATTGGTGCATTAACTAAAGTAGATGGCCTTCCCCAAAGCAGATAGGCATTATCCAACTGGTTGAGGCTCCAGTAGGACAAAAAGGCAGAGGAAGGGTGAATTCTCTTTCTTTCTCTGCTAGAGCTGAGATATCCATCTTCTCTTGCCCTCCGACACTGGCACTCTAGGTCACAGACTTTCAGAGGCAGCTTAGGATTTACATCATCAGCCCCTATTTCTCAGGCCTTTGGACTTGGACTGAATTACACCACCAGCTTTCCTGATTCCTCAGCTGGCAGACAGCAGACTGTGGGACTTCTCGGTCTCCATGACTGCATGAACCAGTTCCTATAATAAATCTCCTCTTTATATATATCTCTATATATTCTGTTGGTTCTGTTTCTCTGGAGAGCCCTGACTAAGACCACTTCCTTTTGGTTTTCTTCCTATTACTCTGAACTTCTTTTCATGGTTCATTATCTACAGCTTCTCTTTATACCTTTTGAAACAGAGTATAGAAGAGGAGGATTGGGGTTCACGATGCAGCATAGTCTCTAAATAGTTGTGTGTCATTCAGGCAAATCAGGAAACCTTTGTGAGCCTCAGATCCTTCATCTGTCTTAAGTAGAGCTCTCAGAGACTGCCTCCAAGGCTCAGGAGGTTCTGCCAAGTGGGAGGCACTGTCCTGGAAAGTGAGTTCCTGGAGGGCAGGGACCTCATGACTTTGAGCATGCTCTATTCCAATGCTTTGCACAGTACCTGGCATACAGTAGGCACTCAATAAATGCTTGCTAAATAAACAGTTGAATATAAAAACACTAGTCATTGGGGTGTCTGGGTGGTGCAGTTGGTTAAGCGTCTGACTTTGGCTCAGGTCATGATCTCATGGTTCGTGGGTTTGAGTCCCACATCGGGCTCTGTGCTAACAGCCCAGGGCCTGGAGCCTGCTTTGGATTCTATGTCTCCCTCTTTCTCTCTCCCTCCCTCTCTCTCTCTCTCTCTCTCTCTCTCTCTCTCTCTCTCTCTCTTCCTGCCCCTCCCCCACTCACACTGTCTCTCCCTCTCTCAAAAATAAACTTAAGTTTTTGAAGAAAAAAAGAGTAAGCAGAGGAAAAGGAGGGAAGATACTAAAGAAACACTCATAAGAATTTCCCAGAGCTCAAGGACAAGTGTCTCTAAAGTGAAGGACCACAATGAAGGAAGAGACTCATCTCTGTGAACCTTCAGGATAACAGGGATGATGAGAGCAGCTTAAAAGCTGAAAGAGAGACAGAGAGAGAAACAGAGACAGACAGACAGACAGAGGAGAAAGAGAGACTGACAAAGGACCAGGAATAAAAATGCCATCAGCCTTCTAAATCACAACCTCAGAGCTGAAAGAAGGGGCATGCCTTCAACATTCCAGTGGAAAATTACTTTCAATATAAAATTCACTACCCAGTCAAATTATCAACCAACTGCAATGTTTAATAATGATATTTTGTAGATATGCACATTCTTACAAAATTTACCTCCAGACCTTCTCTCAAGAAGCTACTCGAGGATATGCTCCACTAAAATGTGTGAGAAACCCTAAAAGAGACAGACAGTAAGAAGATGCTTGGGTGGCTCAGTCGGTTAAGTGTCTGGCTTCAGCTCAGGTCATGATCCCACAGTTCATGTAGTTGAGCCCTGCCTCAGACTCTGTGTTGACAGCTCAGAGCTTGGAACCTGCTCTGGATTCTGTGTCTGCCTCCATCTCTCTCTGCCCTCCCTGGATCACGTTCTCTCTCTCTCTCTCTCTCTCTCCCTCTCTCTCTCTCTCTCTCTCAAAAATAAATAATAAACATTAAAAAATTAACAAAAAAAAGTTTTAAAGAGACAGGAAATAGGATTCTAACACCAGAGAGAAGGGAAGGAAAGGCCGGCTAGGCAGCAGTCCTGAAGAACCTCCAACCCTGACTGGGGCAGGAGCATGAGTACCCCAGGGGGAATTCTCCTGAAATAAAATCCTGTGGGAAAAGCTAATGCTTCTGACCATGTGGACAATTGTATGGGAAAATTTAACAAGGGGTATGTTAAAAAGGTAAATACACATACACACACACATACGAAAAAAAGTTGTAACAAGAAAATATTCTTCTAAGTTTATTTATTTATTTTGAGAAAAAAAGAGAGAGAGAGAGAGAGAGAGAGAGAGAAAGAGAGAGAGAGAGAGAGAGAGAGAATGAATCCCAAGTAGGCTCTGCACTGTCAGTGTGGAGCCTGATGCAGGGCTGGATCTCCTGGCCGTGAGATCATGACCTGAGTTGAAACCAAGAGTCTGACACTCAGCTGATTGAGCCACCCAGGTGCCCTAAGAAAGGAAATATTACCATCAAACACTACTTGCCTCTAAGGTGAATAACGTATCATAATTATTACCACAATGATAGAAATAATGAACATTGATTTAATCAAAAATACTGTAATTTATGGGGCCTGGGGTGGCTCAGTCAGTTAAGCGTCTGGCTTCAGCTCAGGTCATGATCTCACGGTTTGCGGGTTCGAGCCCTGCGTCAGGTCATGATCTCATGGTTTGTGGGTTCGAGCCCTGCATCCAGCTCTGTGCTGACAGCTAGCTCAGAGCCTGGAGCCTGCTTCAGATTCTGTATCTCCCTCTCTCTCTGACCCTCCCTTGCTCGCGCTGTCTCTCAAAAATAAAATTAAAAAAAATTTTTTTAAATACTGTAATTTATTAGTCAGGATTCCAAAATGAAACAACTCTCAGGTAGGGTAATTTGAGAACTTCATGAAAGAGGCTTTGTGACCAGGATGAAAAGAAACCGCAAAGGAAGGTGCAGCAGCAGCATGGGGGGCTATTACCACACAACAGAGACCTGGGGAGGTAAGGGGGTGGGAGCAGCTGTCAGAAACTGGAGAGACTGCCCAACGCAGCCCCCCAGCAGCAACCTAATGGAGAGGTAACCGAGGACAGAAATGCCTTTCCTCTCTCCCTCCCCCTGGCTGCCTGCCTGTGCCCCCCATTGACCCAACGCGCTCTGAAGATGGAGGGCAAGAAAGTCCATTGATGTGGTCTGTACAGGCTAGAATGGTTCTGGAAGGGCAGTGGAAGACACCTAGGACAAACCCTAATGCGTGGATAGAGGAAGAGAACACAAAGAGAGCACAGTTTTCATCTGTCATAAAGAGCAGGAAGTTAGGAACCAGGGTCTAAACTGGTCAGTCCAGAACAGCAAGAACAGCCTATGATTTAGAAATATGGCAACAAATGCCAGAAAATAGCAAAAAGGGTTGAAACAAGATGCTCTGGGGACTGAGAGTGTCAAGTGACAGGTCACAAGTCTACTGCTTTTCATTCTACATCTATTAGAACTAATGAGACTTTCAAAACTGTATATGTGTAACTTTGATTAAAGTAAAAAAAAATAGTAATATCCAGTCTAATCATGAGAGAAACATCAGACGAATCCCAATAGAGGGGCATCCTAAAAAGTACCTAGCCGATGCTCTTCAAATACACGGGAAGTCTGGGAAACTGTCACAGTCAAAAGGAACCTGAGACATGGCATCTAAAAGTTATTTGGTGTCTTGGATGGGATACTGGAGCCCGCACACACACACACAACAGAAAAAAGACATGAAGTAAAAACTAAGGAAGTCTGAATAAATTTTGGACTTTAGTAATGATAATGTATCAATTTTGGTTTATTAATTGTAAAAACTGCACTATACTAATGGAATATATTAATAATAAAAACTAGGCATGGGGTATATGGGAACTCCATATTATCTTCTCAATTTTTCTGTAAATCTAAACTTGTTCTTAAAAATAGCCTATTAGGGGCACCTGGATGGCTCAGTCGGTTAAGCATCTGACTTCCACTCAGGTCATGATCTCGCGGTTTATGAGTTCAAGCCCTGTGTCTGGCTCTGTGCTGATAGCTCAGAGCCTGGAGTCTCCTTCAGATTCTGTGTCTCCCCCTCTCTCTGCCCCTCCCATGCTCATGCTCTGTCTCTCAATAATAAATAAAAATGTTAAAAATAATTAAAAAATAAAATAAAACAGTTTTATTAAAAAATAGCCTATCAAAAATAATAAAGGGTTTTCTAGTAGAAATAACTTTATGCATCTAGTAGAAGAAAACTTTATGCATTATATTTTATTTTATTTGCATTGTTTAGAGCTTTCATAGGATTGGATATTTTTCCAGGCTTTTTAATGATTTTTTACATTCAGGATATTAAATCACAAAATTTTAATAATAATCCTAGTTACTTAATCAACAAGTATGTATCAAATGCCTACTACACACAGGGTAGTACCCTGTGCCTGGCACTTGGAAGACAGGAACCTTTTCAAAATGCAGTGCTGTCATTGCCCTTAAACCTCTCAGAAGATGCTGGGTTCTCTAAGGTTCAAACCAGAGTGCAACGTCTTGCCTGCCCATCCCTGCAGGCCTTTTGAGCTCACCTCGTACCATTCTTCCATATCTCACCGCTCTCCAATCACACTGGCCTCTTTTGGTTCCTTGAAGATGCCACGCTCCCAATCCCTCAGGGCCTTTGCATATGCTGTTCCCTCTGACTAGAACATTCTTCATGTCCTTTGCCCAGGTACCTCATCTCAGGCGTCACTTCCTTAGAGACAATCCATCTAACTGTAATTATCCCCAGTCATGTCGTTGAGTGATGCCAGTGTTCCCCATGGTTGGTTCGATGACAGCTGGGGCAGTGTCTGTTGTGGACAGTATCTGATTGTTCAACCGTTTCCCACTGTCTGGCATAACGCCTGATGGAGTGCAGGAGCTCCATGGGTACTTGCTGAATGAATGAATGATTGGTAAGCAGGATATGGTCCATAGTGTTCTAGTTGAGTGCAGATCTAAACCAGGACACTAGTTCCTGAAGGAGGTAAAAGTGCCCATCTCCCCAAGCAGCCCCTGGGCCTGCCTGCATCAACTCCTGGTCTACTGCTTGCAATAGTAACGTTCACGGACCCTCATAGCCATTTGCTTATTTCAAAAATCCACTGAGGACTTCACATCATTCATTCTTGTGTGGCCACTGAGAAAACTGACACTCCAGAGTGGCTAAGTTAATGAATTGCTCAAAGACACAGGTTACTAAAAGCTCATAAATGTTACTGAAAGTTCATATTTAACCTTGTTTTCTTACCATTTCCTGAACTCTACTTACCCCCAAAGTTTGCACCAGCTCCAGTAACAGCCAATATTTGCACCTGCGCTGAAGGCTTTGCCCTAGAACGAAGTGCGCTCACAGCGGTGCGGTCCGGGATTGTTCTGGCATCTCCGACCTGGACCACGCGCGCCCCCTAGCGGTTACTGCGGACACGGGGTGCCTCGGTCCTCACTAATCCTCCTGGGGGAAAAAATGCAAAGTGGCGGTGGAACCATGAATTCCGTTTAGTGGCCGCAGCTCACAACGCCACCGGCACTTTGGGGTGCGGGTCCGCGGATTTCCGGGCGCGGGGCTCGGTCGTATGTCCCCGGTCTACCTCCAGTCCCTGTTCCAGGCCTCTGGGCACTCTCAGCGGAACCAAGACTAGTTTGGGAAGGCTGCGGGGTGCCAGAAGCAGTGTAGGGGAAGAGGGAGAGGGAGTCAGATGAGTCTAGGACCTTCTCGCGGCATCTCTCCTTCCTGTGCCCGGACTAGCATCCAGGCAGCCTTAGAGGGCTTGGACAGAGGCTGGGGCTCTCAGGACCCTGTCAGTTCTCTGCATACTGCTCCCCTAAAGCCTTGGGAAATTGCACACAAGTCGGCTGGGAGCCTGGCCGGGGACACCCTTTACCTTTAATGTCTTGATTAGTATATAAAACATACTACTTGAGCATAATACCAAAAATAAATTTGAATTTTGGCTCAGTGCTTCTAACCACTCCCTGCTTATTAAAACGGTCTTTAGTTTTTTTCTGCTAAAAATGATTTCAGGATTCAAATTATTTCTATCATCACTTTATCCTTCTTATGTTTCAGGGGATAATTTGACTCCTAACAAAATCCAGTCTTTATATTAAGGGTTTTTCTTATCTGGTTAGGTTTTAGGTAAATCGGGGAAATATATTTGCATTTCACCAACAGCTTATTTAAGCATGATTTAATCTGTTTAATCTCCAGCTTCATTCCAAACTGCAATGAAGGC
The DNA here is from genome assembly GCF_006229205.1 of Suricata suricatta. Taxonomy (NCBI): domain Eukaryota; kingdom Metazoa; phylum Chordata; class Mammalia; order Carnivora; family Herpestidae; genus Suricata; species Suricata suricatta. Next base: position 24,643,097 of record NC_043711.1, on the reverse strand, counting down.
AGCAACAGTTTCTTGCCCACTAATGTGGGCCAGGCAGAGGGGCCAGGCAATGGAGGCAGGAGAGATGGATCAGTCAGGGATGGTGAGGGGTGGCTGAAATTGTGACTGGGCCACAGGCAGTCTTGGCCGTGGTAGGTGAGCCCATGTATTGTATTTGAGGAGGACTTCATCCTTTGGCCACCTACAGGCCACAGCTGGGCTCCACTGTGGTCTTGAGGAAGGTATCATCCATGGAGGCCACGTAGGGGCCTGGCCCCCTCATTTTATCTCAGCTCTCCGCGCAGAGATTTATTTCCCACAGTCTCACAAATATTCTGAAGGGCCCAGGGTAAAAAAAGGGGGGCTGAGGAGGGCACCTGGGTGGCTCAGTCGTTTGAGCATCCAACTCTTGATTTCGGCTTGGGTCATGATCCCACAGTTCATGGGTTGGAGCCCAGAGCTGGGCTCAACACTGACAGCTCCAGTGGGAGCTTGCTTGGGATTCTCTCTCTCCCCCTTTCTCTGTGCCCCTCCCCTGCTCTCTCTCAAAATAAATAATCCTTAAAGGTTAAAAAAAACACAAAATATTCCTTTAAAAAAAGGGGGGCGGAATGAGAGGCAAGGAATCAATAGAGAAGACCAGAATGGGGAGAATGTTGCCAAGTGCCAATTTACTACCTTTATTTCCTGACCAAATTAGACCCTTTGATGTATGTGGTTCTCCCCTGCTACAACCCACCCCTACCCCCAACTGGCTTCTGGCCTCCCTAGAAGGTAAATAGGAGGGCCTCTCAGTCCTTGGTCCTGAGGGATGTCATTCTAACAAGTTTTAGAATGGACACTTGGGCCTTTTCTTTCTTGTGTCCTCTGTACTCCTTTAGAAAAGTTGGAGCACTCTGCACTCTGCAGCACGTTTTCAGAGTCTGTCAGCTGCCAGGCCAAACAGTGTGAGGTGCGGGGAGGAGGTGTGGAGACTGGAAAGAGAGTGAGAGTGTTGCTCTGCCGTCCGTGGTCACTCAGTCATATGGTGATGTGAGTAAAACCCAAGAACAAATACTTTCCTCTCCCCAGCGCCCTCTTAAAGGTTCTCCCTTGGTCATAAGCTCCAAGTACTGCTCCCTTTCCTAGAGTCCAACCCTGGAGCAAAGAAGAAATGCAAAGGGCCACAAAATACTTGGCAACATGGTCCATCTCACTATGAACCAGAAAAGCAGTTAAGCTTGCAGTAGATATTGAGCAGTTTGGCAATTTTAGATGTGTATAATCCCAGCAATTCTGCTTCTAGGAATGTATCTTAAGAAAATAGTTGAATGGACGTATCAAGTTAAACGTGTGAGGATATTTTTGAATCACTGATTATAAGAGAAGTCCCTCAGCAGGTGATTGGTTAATTAATTATGAAGCTTATCTAGGCTGGAAGGTCATACACATTAAGGAGCTTACGGAGCAGGCAGCCTCATGGTTTCCATGGTGTTTCATCAATACCCATGTGGTCCTGGCCTCGTCTCAGCCCCTGGCGCCCCTGATATTCATGTCCAAACCTCTAAGATCCCCTGCTATGGGAATTGGGAATGACCCTGAGAGAAGTACCAATAGGGTCAGGGAGGTGGGCTGAGGTCTGGAAGGGAGCAGAGCACTGAACCAACAGTTCCCCCAGAGAAGCAACATGCTGTCTGAGGTCTATTCAGAGAAGGCTACTTTGTGGGCAAACTTCTGTGGAACCTTCTGTGGATCTTGGTTCTTCTGGTTGACCAAAGAGGTTGTAGGTCTTTCTCTCATTGGGTCTGGCTGAATTCCTGAATATCCTGGCAGCGAGATGAAAAAGGAAACATTTCTGTCCAGTGGCGTACATGGATAGAAAATCTCAGCACCTGGGGCCTGTGGTGGACACTGCTGTTTGGTGAACCTGGAACTCATCCTCTCTTTCTCTCTCTCTCTCTCTCTCTCTCTCTCTCTCTCTCTCTCGCAACAATGCCAGTTTTTCTTTGCACAACCATTGTTTTCCACTTCCATCCTCTGGGGTTCAAGTGAAACTAGCTCTGTTCCCTGGTTCCAAAGTGATCTTGCTGGAGTCGGTGCCCAGGACTTCTGCTAACTGTACTGAGAAGAGTCTTCCTTCGCTGGTGGGCGGTGGGGGGGTAGCATGCAAAGCTGGGGCCGCCTCTGCCTCTACAGGGAGTTTTAGTACAAGGTATGGGCAGGGTATGTGGAAGCATAAGGGAAAGTTCAGGAACCCAGTGTTGGCAGCAACTGAGGTGTTACACATTTAGGCCAGGCAGGTAAGGAGAAGAAGGGGATTCTGGGCCCTAGGAGGTGGGAGGAGGGTGCCTTGTTGGACAGACAGAGGTGAGAGTCCCCAAGGTTTGCTGAGACAAGAAGACTGAGATGCAGTTGAGTGAGCAGGTCCGCACAGCTGGAGGCAGGTGGTGAAGGCAGAGTGAGAAGAGATAATGTAGGGGAAGAGGAGGTCAGTATGGATTTTATTATAAATGGCTGTCGACTAAGTGCCACCCTGGAAGATTTTAATCAGAAGTCAGTGATCTGATTTCAGGTGGAGAGATGCATTGTATCTTTCCACCTGACTGGGACATAAATGGAAGCAATTAAGCCCTTAGGAAGCTGTTGTGGAGGAGGAGGTGGGGGCCTAGACGAGGGGCCGGGCAGTGGAGGAGAATGAAGGTGGGATTCAGGTGTACAAACACAAGTGAAAGTGGGAAGGGGCTTGTGGTGAAAAGTCATATGACCTTGGCTTCTCTACTTCTCTGAGCCTCAGCTTCCTCTTCCAAAGAGAGACCACCTGTGTCACAATGGTAAGTTTGACAAATGTACTGGCTAAGAGTATTGCTTTTGTCCGATTTGGATTTGAATCTCAGGTTGGTACCAGCTGGGTGACCTTCTGCGAGTCTTAATGATAGGTAGTATTTATTGAGCCCTCGCTCTGTGTTAACCAGTAGAATCCTCCCTAGACTAGAATACTTTTGTTATTTCAGTTTACAGGGGGGCAGGAACAGTAACATAGAGAGAGCAAGTGATTTGTTGTAGGTCCCAGCCAGGAGTTTTCTAACCATCACATTACCCTAACTTTTTCACGCCCCAAAGTGAGCTATCAATAGTGACACTTACCTGTGTGATTGGAAGGATTCAAGAAGGAGCCTGACATCTGTGCTGACAGTGTGGAGGCTATTTCGGATTCTCTGTCTGTCTGTCTCTCTCTCTCTCTCTCTCTCTCAAAAATAAATAAACAAACAAAAAAAAAGAGGCCTGGCAAATAGGTACTGATTAAATTGTCATTAGAACCATTATTATTAATTTTTTTGTATTTTTCCGACGTTTTGCTGGGTGCAGGTATCACCCGGACAAATCCTTTGGATTAAAAAACAGACCTGTCAAAAAAAAACCCCCAAAAAACAAAAAAAACCAGACCTGTCAGGTGAGGGGGTAAAAAACTGCAGTTGCTGGCTTCTCAGTGCAGACTCGGGGTGGGACCGTCGGGGGCGTGGACTACAGAGCGAGGTGGGGCCAAGAGGGAAGGCTGAGCTCGAGGGGCGGGGCCAGGACGCGAAAGTCGGGGCTGGGGGCGCGGCCCGAAGAGAAGGGGTAGGACTCGGGAAGGTGGCGCATGCCCGTTGGTGCGGCCAGCTCAGCCGCCGCCGCCTGCGCCACCGCCCACTTGGGGCTGGCCAGAGGCAGGCAGCTGGGGTGCAGAGTTAGGTAGGGCAGGGCAAGCGTACGGCCATGGCCCCGTGGCTGCAGCTCTGCTCCGTCTTCTTCACGGTCAACGCCTGCCTCAACGGCTCGCAGCTGGCGGTGGCCGCGGGCGGCTCCAGCAGAGCGCGAGGCGCCGACACCTGCGGCTGGAGGGTAAGGAGAAACTTCTCGCCGTCTCCAAAAGCGCGGCGGGCGCGATGCGCACAGGTGCTCGCGGGCAGCTGAGCCGGTGCAGACGTGCCTGCCCTTCGCAGAGTCAGCGGCAGAGCTGGGATCCCCGCTGCTCCCGCCCTTCTTTTCCCTCCCGGGGCGCACGTCCGCCAGCCCCGGCCCGGATGAAAGGGGCCGTTGGACCCCCGGCTTTGTGTTGCTAATGAGGCGCGGTCACTGGCTGGGGTCCGGCTCCCAGAGGGCGGGTGAGAGGGGCGTCCAGCGGCGGGCGGGAGGGGGGCGCCCCACCCTTTGTTCCCGTACCAGTACCTCCTTGCCCCGGGGCTGGGAGCCTCCGAGCTGTCCGGACTGGGGGCGCTTTGGAGCCGGAGTGGGGGGTCTTACCGCGGACCTTCGGTTCACAACTCTCCAGAAGCCCAGGACTGCCAGAGAGGGGACCCGGAGCGCAGGGGAGGGATGCGCCCCCTCTCGTGGCCACATTGTTCCTTCTAGGCTGGGCCGTCTTACCCGACTTTCACCCCAGCCCGGACTCCTGACTTCTGGGAAATTTTGCTCGCCGTTCTGTCCTTCGTCTAGAGAATGGTCTCACGGGTGACCTATACTCCCTCTCCCCGTCCCCAGCTTGACCTGCGGATATTTTTCTAGACCAAAGAGAGGCATGAGTTTGTCACCTCGGTCAGGAGCCCCAGAAGAGACACACTCCTTGTGTTTGGAGACTTCTTCCTGTAACAGAGCACTTTGATACTGTCCCGGTGGCGGGCGTGGGGTGGTGGGCAGTGTGCGCGGGGATGCGGAGATCCCCTGTCCCTACCACGGTTTCTGGGCTTGGGCGGCGCCAGGACAGGGAGACGGCATCTATCTGCCCGCCTTACCTCCCATTGAAGCCAGGGCTGTCGGGCGTCAGGGCACTCAAGGCCTTCAGCCTTGTGGAGAGGACGTGGACTTTGCATTCAGGCAGCCACGAACATGACCTTGTCTCTGCTTCAGAGCTCCAGTTTCTTCAGTTAAAAAAATTGGAATAAATGGAGATTTCCTAGTTATCTCAGCGCCGTTTCTCCGAGGGATGGGTCATTTACTTAGAACAACCTTGTGCCACCTCTTCTGGGATGTTCTGAATGGCCTCAGAGTAGTCCAGACCTAGGACCTGGCTGGTACTTCCAGCTCTTTTGTCCCAACTTTAGAGAAACAGTGCAGAAAAGCGAGAATGAGGCAGGCAGCTGGGATATCTTTCCAACCTAATAGCTGCCCTATAGACAACTGTAATACATCCTCCCACCACATCATAGTGAGTATAGCCTTCCTTTTCTGGTAAAACATCACCTTTTCTTACTCTGTTCCATTTTAGTAAAATATCACTATTATTTTAAGATACTGAGTTTTCCTCAGATTTCAGATCAAACCGTTTTCCTTAAGTCTATCTTATATTGACTTATTTATTCTGATAAACTAAAAAAGATTTGTAATTATTTTATTTATTTTGATAGAGCGTGTGTGAGTGGGGTAGGGATGGAGAGAGAGGGAAAGAGATTTCCCAGCAGGCTCCACACTGACATGACACAGAGACCAAGGCTGGGCTCGAACTCACCAACTGTGAGATCATGACCTGAGCCGAAATCAAGAGTCGGATGCTTATCTGACTGAGCCCCCAGGTGCCTCAAATCCTACTAAACCGTTTTGGATCTAAACAGGTATTTTGGCTTTTGAAGAACTGTAGGAGCATCACATGCATCTTATTCTGAGTCTTCATATGACAGCATAGGTGGATCAGTCCTAATTGCTGTTTTTCTCATTGTCTAGGTGACTTTATGGGTCACTGCACAAAGCTTATGTATGAAGTTTTAATGCTTTGGATATAATAGTGACCCAAAGGAGCCAGGCTGGTGGTTTTGTTCTCTCTGCCTGTGAGAATGTGTTTATTTCTCCTAACTGTGCCTTCCCCACCCGCCTCTCTCCATTAATGGGTGGTCCCTGGTCCAGCAGGCTCACACTCAGGCTGACCTCTTTTCTCCCACCACTGCTCCTAGGTGGGGGTGACCTTCTCAACAGCTTTTACCTTGGTCCCACTAATCCTCTCCTTGGGTCATTTTCATCCCTTCTTGAATGAGCATGAAAGTCTCTGGACCATCACCTAGATTCCACACTCTTTCCAACCTAATACATGCTCCTTCCCTCCTGGACTTGCCTTTGGTGCATGTGATGGAGTCACCAGCTCTCCCCAACCTCTCTTGCCTACCTGTCTTGCATACCCACTCTTCCAGCCTGCTCCCTAACTTTTGTGCCAGCGTAAAGCTGCTGAAGCATGCTTTCTCTGCTCCTAGGATGCCTTTTTCTCTACCCCTTTTCCCCCTCCCACCCCCAACCTTCTGCTTGGGCAAAGACTCAGCCCAGGTGATACCACCTCAGGGAAGCCCTCCCTAAATGCCATTCCCCTTGGTTTGCTTTCTCATGCAGGTCCTTGCACTTTGGTTCCCACCAGACTACTTGGTCAATATTTGTTCACATCTGTGTCTTAGGATGGGTTTCTTTAACCAGACAGTTCATCTTGGTGGCCTCAAAGCCTGGAGTCCTGTAAATCTTTTTTTTTTTAATTTTAAAATGTTTTTTATTTATTTTTGAGAGACAGAGAGGGTGCGAGCAGGGGAGGGTCAGAGAGAGAGGGAGACACAGAATCCGAAGCAGGCTCCAAGCTCTGAGCTAGCAGTCAGCACAGAGCCCGACATGGGGCTGAAACCCATGAACCATAAGATCATGACCTGAGCCGAAGCCGGACGCTCAACCGACTGAGCCACCCTGGTGCACCTGGAGTCCTGTAAATCTGGACTGAGTCCAATTAGACCCTGCAGCCTTCCTGTTAAATCCTGTTTTAAGTGATATATTTTAGGAAGTGGGTTGGAGAGATGAAAGCACTGAGCTTCAGTGTCCTCTCCACAGCATGCTTTTGCACATGCTGTTCCCATCTGTGTTCCTTTTCTTTACACCTCAGCCTCCCTTGTCTGCTCTGGCAGCACTTCCTGCAGGAAGCCTTCCTTGCCCCCACCTCCCTGCATCACTGCTTCCAAAAGTTGCTGTCAGAGGACTAGCCAGTGAATACTGGTGTCCAGTGACGTGGGCATTTGATTCACGTCTGAGTCCTCTACCAGATAGTTGCATTTAGTCCGTGGATGTTGGTCTCCGTTCTGAGGTTGCTTACAGTCTAGTTGGGGCTATGCAGACATAAAAGAAGCGTCAATTGTGTGTGAGGCAAACAGGAGACTGTTTCTTGTGGGTCTAGGTCATATGGAACCTGAGAGGGGGGACAGCAGGGTGGAGAAGTGAGCCCTGAAGGAGGGGCAGGATCTGGGTGCTGCCGAGGAACTGAGCAAATGACCCCTTGCTTTCCATGGAGCATTTGTTCCAAGAACTCTCGCCCCGGCAGGAATGTGTATTTTCCCAGGACTTGCAGGGCAGATGGCAGCCAGCTAACCGACAGGAGTTCTGCTAACACACCTCTCTGAGGAGCCGGCCTGGTTTAGGTGGTCAGATTTCACAACCTCCCCATTATTAGCGGGACAATTAGGGGCTGATACGATCTTGAACACAGCTCAGTGTTTTAGAAATGAGTTGTGGGCACACTTCCTCAACTACTTTAAAACAAAACCTCTTAGGGCCCTGGCCAGGTAAAGTTGCTCTTGAAGTAATAAATAATTTCCCCAAAGAAGTAACACTATCTAAAGCTTCCAGAGGGGCTGGGCATCCTCATTTACACTGTGTTTTAACTCTTGCTTCTTGATGGTGGAATGATTTGTGTTTGTGATGGGTAACTTTATATCAATCAGTTGCTTTGAGGGATCCTCCTCACCCCCTTGTCTGGCTGGTTCTTTGAAAAAGCATTTATGGAACAAAGAATTAGGCATCAGCTTCCACAGGTTTTTACTTAGTGGCGTTTTCAGCAGTGGAGAAGGAGGGAACAAGAAATGCCTTCCTGTCTAGGAGAGGTACGTCTTCTCTCGTCTTTTATCTCAGAAACAAACGCCTACCCTACAAAAAGCCTGCTCCTTCAGGAATTCAGGAAGCCAGAATGCTGGCATCGTCTTTACAATGAAGTGCAAGTTTCCCATTTAAGGCAAATAACTTCATTTCAAAAGGTGGGAAGGAATAGGGTGGTACTTGGAAAAGAAGTTCCAGCTGGTTAAAATTTAGGTCCTGATAAAAGTCCAATGCAAGAACTCTCCTTGGCTGTGGGCCCAGGCATGTTTATTTGATTGTGAATTGGATGCGTTTTCATTCACTTGCAGCTCATGGCTCCCTAGCCTGCATCTGGTCTGACTGTCTTGTGGCCATGTCTTCCATGTTATACATGCTCTTGTGTCTCTTACAGAATTCTTGGTTAAAAATGACTCAGCCCTGGTTGACAACATTTTTCAGAGAGACATTTTTATAAGAACTGCGATGCTTTCCTCTGACTTGTTTTGCCTTGTTAATTGGGAATTCTCTCAGCCCAAGTCCACCTCTCTTGAACAGCCCTCCCTTCTCCCCTCCCCCATCCATCCCACCGACCCCTGGAGCCCCTGCAGTGCCTGGAGCATTGTGCTAGTTATTAACAAGGGGACACAGCTGGGTGAATGAGAATAGCAAGTAAGTACCGGCTGTGGACTCTTTCCCTCTGAACACAATTTCTCAAAGTCCAGGAGCTTCCAGTATCAGGATTACCTTGGGAGCTTGTTAAAATGCGGATTCAAGGCTAATGCATTCAGGATGGGAGTGAGATGGGGGTTCAGTTCCTCTGATGCACTCTCAGTGATGTGAGCCATTGCTTTAGGAAGACGGGGCTTCCCTGGGCCAGAGAAGGGAGAGAGAAGCCACATTCTAAACATTTAAAGAGTTTGACTTTAAAGTACTTCCCTGGACTTAGAGAGGAAGTGGAGCCTGTCTGAGCCTGGCCAGTGAAAAGCGACTGGGCAGGGGGCTCCTGGGCAGCCCGCTGGGCAGGTCAGCCTGGTCTGGGTGGGTGCCTTTAGCCTGGGGTTGAAGGGGAGGCCACGATTGAAAGGAACCCTGAGGTTTCCATGGGTTCCTCCCCAGAACAGCTGGGCTTGTCTGGAAAACAGTCTCAGCAAAGAGTAGGGTAGGATCCAAATCTATTCTCTGTAGTTCAAACCTTACAGTGTCCCTACAAAGGAAAGAACAGCTAATGCTTTTGTAAGTCTTTATTTTAAGTATTTTTCATGCTTCATTTGGCCTAAAATGTGTGTGTGTTTAAGCTTTTAGACCCTCTTTTTCCCCTCAGCGGTCCCTGAGCTTTTCACACACCATGCCCAGCAGATGTCTGCTATGGGGGCCACTTCATCAGCTATTAATTGTACCTTTTCGTTTCTTATTGCCTTTGCCTCTAATGGATGAGTTTTTAGGCTTCAGGAATTCGATTTATAAGAGTATGGGCTGAGGTGGGGGCCCAGGTACCCCTAGAAGCTTGACAGGCTGGGGTGGGGGGGCAGTGGCGTCACAGGAGACCTCTCTCCTGCACCCTACCCTGGTGGCTGAGACCTTTTCTGTTTCACATCTCCCCCAAGTTTGGAGGTTCCCCTACCCCTCAGCAAGCTTAGAGGGCCTGTCTGTGCTGGTGCCACGGGCCCCATCTCCCGGCAGCCTGACTTGCCTGTCCTGTGGGAGGCAATGTCTTCCTGGGCAGTGTTTGTCTTGGCTGCTGGGACATTCTGAATGGTCCTGACACACGATTAGGTGACTGATGGCCCCACAACACATTGTCTCCTCCAGGGCCTGAGGGCCTTTGAAGCTCTTCCCTGTGGGAAGTAAAGAGACTATTTGCTCTATTAAAATGCCTTGGTATTTCCTCTGTTTAACCACAGGCCACTTCCTCTCTGCCACTCTAAACCCGGCAGGGCCACTGGCTGATTGAAAAGACACAAGCCCAGGAGTGAGCACATCCTATTGAAAGAGATAGTCTTACTAGTAGCAGATTAAAGCTGGGGCGAATCTCTAAGAAGAAACCAAACCCAAGGGGGAAATGCTAGAGATGGCTCCTTATCTTGCCCCAAATGTAGCTTGTTGACATAATTTACACTTCAGGTCCTGGGTGCATAACAGAGTACTTTCTGGTTGGTTGGTTTGTTTGTTTTTAAGAAGGGAAGCCTAAATTGTAACCAAATCAGAGTGTTTTATCTAGTGAGGCAGGTTAAAGCCATACAATCAAGTGGATTTCTCTTTGTGTGAGTTGGAAACTTCATTATCTGGGAAAAGCATGATGTCTTCATAGAAAACCGTACCAGACTTACTCTCTACTTACAGATTCTGTTTGCTGGTTTCATGTACTCAGAAGTCCAAGTAAGAAGTTTGTAGCCTAAATAATACCAAGAACATCTCTGGAGAGACTCTCCTTCAGCCTTTCCCAAGCAGTATCTTGGAGAAAGTTTAATTAATTAACACCAGGCGTGAAACTAAAAATTACCTAAATAACAAAGACAGAATATTTAAACCCTGTCTGGACCCTGTCTTTGTGATGGGGCCTAAATAAGGAATAACTAGTTAGTTTCTAATGGAGACTATTATTTTAACATTTGCAACTTTATTGTTCAAAGCATCTGTGATAAAAACGGCTTCTCTTTTCTTTGGTTCCTTGTTTGGAAATGTTGGGGGAAGGTGGATGTAGCTAATTAAGGCTACAACATTTAAAGGGTGGACTTAATAGGTACCAGCTGTCCTCAACAAATCACTGGGTGGATGACAAAATAAAGATGTGATGTGAAGACACATGTAATTCTCTTCTAAAACGGAAGTTGGCCTATAAATTGTCTGATTTAATAGCATGAATGGAAACTACCTCCATTAAACTGCTGTGTGCTTTTAAGAAGCATTTATTTTATTGTAAACCTAACAGTAAAATGTCTTATTTGCATAAGGCTGGTACCTTAAGAGTTGAAGGGGCAGTAAACTGCAAGTATTGTTGAAAATTTTATAAGTTTGTAATTTTATCGTACGTTCCTTCATTCCAAACCTAAGCTAACACATTAATCATGAGGCTTTTTTTATTAAAATTACTACATTGTAGGGAGGCTTGCTTGAACTTATCAGAAATGTCCTATAAAACCGAAGCAGCAACTTTGAAAGGGAATAAAAATTGATAGCATTAATTAAATATTTGAATGGATATTTATGTTTCTCACATTAAATGAATACTTCAGATGAATCCTTTTGAAATCATAAGGGATTAGGGTCTAAATATAATCTTCTTTAGATTTAAAAAGTACTTTATTCCCTTAAAAACTAGGAGTTTTTCCAAGTGTTCTCATTTGTCAGTTTTGTAGATTCTCTCCCCCACCCCCACCCCATTGAATGGTAACCCTTTAAAAAATTCTGGCGATGGCCCCAGACTTCTGAGATGGGGATAGAGAGAGGGTTTCCTTGGAATGAAGAAATGCATTTTCCTGAGATAGGCCATATGGTTTAAAAACCCTCTCTCTGTGATTTTATTCTGTCCAGGTGATTTCTGCTTTCTCCTCTCCTGAAATGCCCACCCCGGCTTTCATCAAAGGAAAATGCAGTGCAATCCAGACCAATGCAGGAGCGTTCAGCCCTAGCAAGTGTGGTTCCTGCTAAGTGACAATTTATCTCTGCCTTCCTCTCGAGGTCTTTCTGGGTAGGGCACAAGCATTCACATGGCTAGGAGTTATTGTGACTGCTCAATATCTGAAGTTCAAGAAAACTTACCTGGAGTGAGGAGGCAAGACAGGGTTTTTTTGAGCAGCTACTCTGTGTCAAGTCTCAGTATGGTTCTGTAGTTATGTTTTCCAGGGAAAAGACAAAGATGGTAGGACCAGGTCAGGTAACCCCTGTCTGCAGTGGCTCCCCACCCAGCTGAGGCTGCAAGAAAAAGGCATTAGGGACCTAGAGATGGGGAGGTGCAGGAAGGAGTCCAAGGTACAGAGAATTCTCTGCACTCTTTCTGTACCTCCCCACTTCTCCCAGAGAAACCCAAACCAGTTCCTGCTGCCTCTCATCCTAGAACATTCCAGCTTCTGCAGTAGCTAGGGTGAGAAGCTGGGTAATGATGTGCCAGTGCCCTGGGTGCTACTTGGCACCCACCTTTGGAAATCTGGCTTTTTACCCATGTCACTCTGGCTTCTTGCCCTGCCTCAGTTTCCCCTGCTTTGGAGGAGGCTCACCTTTCTCAGGCTTCTCCATACTGTGCTCCCCTCCCTCAGCCTCCCCATGTGAATATCACCTGTGCCAGAAAGCATGCATTTAGCCAAATCAGGCTCACTCCGTCGCACCTCCAGATTTAGTGAGAATGCATCCAGCCTTTTGCAGTGATGCATTGAAGAAGCAGCAGAAGCTTGATTTGTTTATGAAGAAAAAACTTCATTCCGATGGTTCAGAGGAGGTGGGATTGGATGGCTGAAGGATGCAGGCCTTCTGTGTGAGTGGAATCAGGAGGTGAGGATATCTTTTGAAAGAAAAGTGTGGCAGAAAGAAAGAAGTGGCAAAGCTGGGGGATGGGATGGGCACAGGATTATATGGTGCCCCTCATTTTACCTGAGTGCACCTGTCAAGAATGATGAGGCTTGGCAGGTTTCTCCAGGAGATGAATGGTTTGGTAAGAGTGACCCTCAGGGACCATTTCTTCATTCAGTGAGTATTTGGTGCTTTCTATGCTCTGCAACTGATTTCTGGAGCATAGAGGCAAGTAGAACAATAGAATACCAAGCCGACCACCCTGTTTAAAATAGCAGCCTGTCCTCTTTTCCTCACTTTGCTTTTCTCCACAGAACTTTTTGCAATGTGAACCACATGGCATTTTCTTGTCTGTTTCCCCCACTGTGGTGTCAACTGTGTGAGGGCAGGGCCCGTATCTGTTTTGTCCCACACTGCGTCAGGAGATCGTGGCGGGCACGTCGTAGGTTCTCCCTGCTTGTGCTTGTTCCTCGAATGACCAAGTGCTCTGAGCAAATTAAAATCCGTGATGTGAGGGATGGTGGCACAAGCGGATGATCTCGGTGGTCTCTCTGACGAGGTGCCCCAGAAGGCAAGCAGGTGTCATGCAGATTTCCTCAGAAGTTCTATAGTTTCTTATTCTTTTCTCAACATCAGTGCATCATGTGGCATTAGATGCTGAGAGTTAGCAGAAAATCTGCTCTACTTCCTCACATCGTAGATTATCGGCACCATGTGGCCATCCTGGCCAACTGCTGGGCTGCGAGATGACTGAAGTGGTGATCGGGCCGGTGTTGGATGGGGCTCACACTGTAAAGTGTTAGTTGCCTCAAGAGAGGGTGTTTGGACCGCACAGTTGACACTGCACTGTGGATTAAAAAAATATATGTAAAAAGTTACCACCCAGTGCTAATGAAGCATCCTGGTTTTGGACTTGATGAAATGACATGAATGATATGTTTCTTACTCCCTCGAAGCAGCCCCCAGCTGGCATAAAACTTCGTCTTTTTAACAGAGGTACAGGTCTCTTTCTGTTTCATCCCCTCTGGTTGTGAACATGTTTCATTTTTTGAAGTTGCTAGACAGTCCATCCAGAATCAAAGATGCTCTTTGCTTTCTTTCCAGGGCTGTGGGTTTGCTGGCCAGCTGTGGTAATGAGTTTTTGCCCTGCTTTGATTTTCATGGCTTGCCTCCCTGTGGGAGGAACTAGATATTTCTGATCTTACCTCTGCTCATATTCAGATCCAGCCAAGCAGTCAGTGACTTCCCGGGCTTTTTTGTGGGAGACTGTGGGAAAGGTCCTGGTTGGCTGGCTATGAATTAATGAAATCCTTAGAAGGCTTCACTAAAGATAGCTCCTGTGGTTTAAAAAAATAGCATTGCCTTTTTAATTTGAGAAAGAGGTCATGGGGTTTTACTGAAATTAGCAGAGAAAATGTAACATCTGGTTATGCTGCCCCAAGGCTGCTCCAGGGCGGCAGGAGGGAGCTGTGGGCTCCCAGTGTCTGACTCGCCCAAGGTGACAGTCACCCAGGTCCCTCTTAAGGCTGCTTCTCTCATTGTTCTGCCTGGGTTTTGAAGTCCTCAAGAGACAGAAATTCTACCCCCACATCATTTCACTTGAGCACATTTCCCATTTACTGAGCTTTCTTCCTTTTTACTTAAAGGGTCACACTTTTTTAAGTGCATAGTTTTTGGAGTTGGTCAAGACGAGTGTAATTATTGCTTTTATCTCATTAAAGAAAGATGAGGGTGGATAACGGGGGAGATTTGGGTGGAAGGCAGGAAGTTTTTAGGAGCTGCTCTAAGAAGTTTTTAAATTAGTAGGCTTTCTGACATAAGCAGAAAGAGAATGATAAATTGCAGGAGAGTTTTAGGGAAAGGCATAAAACAGATTTTAAAGGACCTATGACTTTTTCAAAAGCAGAAAGAAACATGAATGTCTTGAATGTCTGCTGCGTGCACATCTCCACCGCTTTGCCCAGTGAAGTGACTAAAACATCATGCTATGTTTTTAAAATTTTATTTTTATTCTGGATCTATGCTGTGTGACAACTTTATATAATTTTCCTTTAAAAGGAATTAGTAATATTTTGGGCATATATTTTCTGAAACTAAACAGGAAGATGAAATTGTTGCTGTATAGGCGGGCCAGTCACTGGTACCCGGGCTTCTCTTTATTGTACTTTATCTCCTGTATTTTGAATTCTGAACATTTTCGAGCCTATAGATAGGTTGAAAGCACAATAAAATGAGCACCTATTCCCCCTTTGCCTAGAGTCACTAGTTCATTGCCACATATCCTTCTTGCCTTACATAGAGTCCTTGATGATTTCTTTCTGAATCACATTCCAGGATTCAGACAAGGATCATTCATTGCTTTTACATAGACATAGACATTCTGCCTCCTTTAATTGAGGACAGTCCTTTCACCTATTTTTTTGGTCCTTTGTAATATACACATTGTGATGGGTCAGGGTCACTTATGTAGACGGTCCCACAATTTAGATTTCTGATTTTTACTCATGATTAGGGTCAAGTTAGATATTTTGGCAAGATCCCTCTAAAGGTGATATTGGTGACGTTGTTGTATGTTACACGTTAATAGGTTACAAATACGGATGCAGTTGCAGCGATGAACAAAATTTGGTTTTTCTACTTGAAATTGTTGCCACAAAGACCTTTCTAGTGGTTTCACCCAGTTCAGTCTTGTGTTATTTGTCTTTTTTACAAAAGCAATGCTGAGGCAACTGGGTGGCTCAGTCAGTTAAGTGGCTGACTTCAGCTCAGGTCATAATCATAGGGTACCTGAGTTCAAGCCCCTGCATCAGGCTCTATGCTGACAGCTCAGAGCCTGGAGACTGCTTCGGATGCTGTGTGTGTGTGTGTGTGTGTGTGTGTGTGTGTGTGTGTGTGTGTCTCTGCCCCTTCCCCCTCAAAAAATAAATAAATGTTTAAAAAATAAATAAATAAAAAGACGATACTTTACATTAAGATTTCACTTTTACTTGGCTGAGAGTCCAAAATGCAATGTCATGTAATATAATCTCTTTGCTTAAAGACTATTTGAAATCTGCTGTGCTCTCAGGAGTGTAGTGTCTCAAGAATGTGTAAGACTTTTGCTATTCACACAGGCTTCTTGCAAGCAGTTACAGATGTCACCCTCAGCAACTGGGAACTGAGTTCCTATTAAAACCTCTATTTGGCCGGGGCAGGTTTACGGTTGAATGCATCCTCACACCAAAATTCAGCCATTACTCTCCTTTGTGCTAAGAAAACATTGAACTTTCATTTCCAGTAAAGGCCACTTCACTCAAAACATGTCCTCAAAGTCAGTTTCCAGCCTTTTGGTTCTGTGATTGCCTTGTGCCTAAATTATTTTATTAGAGTCCCTCATAGACAGTTACATTAGTTTAACATGAATTACTATCTTCTCCCTAATTACATGGCTTTTTTTCCTTCCCTTTGTCCTTACCCCAGATGTCAGGGCATGTAGAGTTAAAGACGTGTAAAGTTAATATTGATTATTTTCCAAAGTAAGTTAAAATGTCAAAAAGTGACCAGTTGTTATTCTTACAGGGTACTAGGAAAGTGGCAGAGACAAACCTTCCATCTTTTATTCATAAGTTTGGGGAGTCGGGGCGGGTGCAGGCGGGCCTGTGTACCCGGGGTTTGTTCAGCTTTCAGGACCAGGCCTCCTCCCCTGCTGGCCGTGAAATGTCATGCCGAGTTGTAATAGTGGGACATTCAGCATGCAGAGAATGGGCCGCAGAGGTTCAAGTTTGCTTTTCATTTTCTTTTCTGGCACCGGGTCCCTGGTTCCCTCCTTGGCCTGACAGTGAAAGGCCAGAAAGCAGCAGTCTGGAGGCTGGCGGGGATGCGGTTTGCCCAGCCCCGCAGCCGCCCCTGTGCCGGAATGTGCCGGACACAAAGGCCGGGCCAGGGTGTGCCTCAAAAGGGGGTGGTGGCGTGCCTTTCCTTAGGCTAGTGGGCTCCGTCACAGGGGAGAGAGTTCTCGTTTCCATGGCTGTGCTGCCATTGGTTTCGGTGGGAGAGGGGGAGCAGAGTGCTTTAGATTTTCAGAAATCGCTTGGGGCTCGCCATTTCTGTGCAGAGGGAGGCATGGGGGCAGAGCGCTGAGGCCGTGAGACCCTGAGGCCTCTGGTCCATACTTCTGGATAAAGAGAAATCAGGCAGCATTTGCTAATAAGCAGGCCTAGAATTTGATTTTAGAGCAATAGTTCTCAATTGGGGGTGACTTGGAGAATCCCTGGAGACATTTTTGGTTGTCACAATGGGGAAGGGGTTTGCTACTGGCTTTTTGTGGGTGGGGGCCAGGGAAGTTGGCTAAACACCTCAAAATGCACAAGCCGGCCCTCCCCAGTAAATACCTTGCCCAAAGTGTCATTGGTGCTGAAGTTGACAGACCATGATTTAGGGATCCCATTTTAACATTTGAATTTCTCAGCTCACTTAGCCTTCTAACACTTTTCAACTTCCTTTCTATTTCACAGAAGCTGCCGGTTCTAGAAATCTGCATTCAGGATGAATTTCTATTAAACTAAGATATATGATTAAACTATTGTGGTGTTCCTGGAAGATATGCCCTGAATGCAACTACTATTTTAAATGCAAAAGACGATTTTTTTTTTTTTGCCATAATTTGATCAAAGTAGCATAACCTGTGCCTCTGTTTTTGTTACTCACTGATGGTCTGTGGATAACATTACATTTTTTCAGCATGAAACCCAACACTTCAAATCCCTAAAGCAGTCTCAAATTTATGGTTAATAAAAGCATTTATTGTACTGGATGTCATCTGTTATATCACTCTGGGGCTAGAAACTGGCAAGCAGTGGACAGGAAATATTTTCATTTCAAATCGCTTCAATCTTATGGTCTAGGGGCAAAAGTGTCTGATTTCAGGAAAGCCACGGTGAATAGCATAGTAATGAATGCATTTTTAGTTGATTAAGCAGGCATTCTCTCCTCTCTCTTTGGCTTGGTGGGGCTAAATAAACATGTGATGTTAAGTGATAGCATTTCTTGTGTTGGCCATGCTTTTCCTTTGATCATCTTAAACTTTTCAAAGTGTTTTCCAGGAATCCTCAGCAGAGCTGATGCAAGTTGGACAGAGTGGCTACACTCAAGTGTTCACCCTCTTTGTAATAATTGTTTACTTTCTGAGCAGAGGAGGTTTTCTGAAATGATGTTGACTCTTCCGAATTCCCTTTTAAAAATGGAAGTGGGTGTATTGCCCTTGGAATCATGAATTTTGGAGGAGAAAGCACTTTGACTTTTTTTCCCCTATGGCTGCAATTTTATTGTAATTTGCATCCTAATCCCCCACATCTATCAGATAAACAAAGTAAGGAGAGTTTCATCCAAAGGCAGCCCTGTGTGGTGATGATGCATCCAGGACAGGGTACCTTTCGTCCTGGCTGCTCAGTGCCTTTGAACGTGTTATCTAAATCATGGCTTCCCAGTGAGCCTTGGAGGTAGGCAATTATTTCTGATGTGGTTCCTTCCCCCCCTTCCCCCCAGATGAGGATTCCATGGCACAAAGAGCCAGGAAGGGATTAGGATGGCAGGCCACATGACTCGGAAAGGCCCCTCTGCCAGAAACCAGAGTCACAGTCCTTACCTGGCTGTGCCCCCAGCAGCCTGCTCGCCCTGCCTTCCGATCACCCAGCCTGCCATGGACGGCTGCCATGTGCAGCAGAGCAGCTAACAGGGGTGGGAAGAGAGTAAGCCCAGATCCCGGAGAGTGCTCTGCAGATAATTAAATTAAACTAGGATTTGGAGTTTACCCCAGAAGTTCCCAAACCTGGCCGAATATCAGAATCACCTAGGGAACATTTTGGAGAATTGGTGGAGGGGGATGTCCCAGACCTGCTTATGTGAGATTTCCAGAGGAAGGCCAGGAATCTGAGTTTTTTGTTTTTGTTTTTGGTTTTTTAGAAAGCTGCCAGATCAATGGTTTCCAAGGTTTTTGGGGTAGATGCAGGATTTGACTACAATGGGGCTGTACAAGGGAATTTCGAGGGGATAATGGAACTGTTTGGTATGCTGATTGTGGTGGTGGGTACACAAATGTAGACATTGATAAGTGTGTAAACTCATGGAAATGTCCATCTTACTAGGTCTAAATAAAAAGAACTGCCCAGGGGGCACCTGGGTCGCTCTGTTGGTTAAGTGTCCTGCTCTTGATTTCTGCTTAGGTCATGATCTCATGGTTCATGGGGTTGAGCCCTCCATCCAGGTCTGTGCTAACTGCAT
Organism: Suricata suricatta; assembly: GCF_006229205.1. Lineage (NCBI taxonomy): Eukaryota > Metazoa > Chordata > Mammalia > Carnivora > Herpestidae > Suricata > Suricata suricatta. The sequence goes on along the minus strand of NC_043711.1, from coordinate 24,624,533 downwards.
GGAGCCTGCTTGGGATTCTCTCTTTCCCTCTCTCTCTGCCCCTCCCCTATCCACATGTGTGTGCTCTCTATCGCTCTCTCTCTCAAAATAAATAAACTTTAAAAACAAATGGGGGCACCTGAGTGGCTCAGTCGGTTAAGCATCCAGTTCTTGATCTCAGCTCAGGTCATGATCTCATGGTGGGTGAAATGAACCCCACATCAGACTCTGCACTGACAGCATGGAGCCTGCTCTTGCGCGCTCGCTCGCGCTCGCTCGCGCTCTCTCTCTCTCTCTCTCTCTCTCTCTCTCTCTCTCTGTCTTTAAATAAATGCTTAAACAACAACAACAAAAAATTGCCAAGGTGAAACTGAGCTGTCATCTTGGTGTCAGATGAGGTGACAGATGGTGGCTGTTGACAGCTGGGAAAAGTCCAGCTGTGAGAGAATGACACCTGAAACTGCAGAAGCAGGTGGGTGAATGCTGAAACCTCTTAGCCCAGTGCTGTCTAGTAGAACTTTCTGTGATGATGGGCATTTTTTTGCTTTGTACTCTGCAGTTCAGTAACTATTAACCACTTGTGGCTATTGAGCACTTGAAATATGACTAGTGTAACTGAGGACCTGAATTTTAAATTTTACTCAAATTACATTTAAATGGCTACACATGGCTAGAGGCTACCATGTTGGACAACTTACCCTTGGAGGCAGACATTGCCATACTGGGGGGCTTTGGCTGGGTGCCATGTGACATGGAGCCCAGTGATTCTTTATGTTTGAGAAACAATACTTAAGTCATTCCAAGTAGAGAGTGAAACAGGAACATGGACAGGATGCATAGGTTGATACGGACAGGGAAAAAGGAACCTTGGAATGAAGGCTGATGTGGGATCTGCCCAGGCAAAGGACATGCTTGCTGAGCAGAGGAATATGATTTTCTTTCTCTAGTGAGGATCGGATAGCATAGACTTTGGCCCAGTTTCTTGTTCATCGTAAAAGATGCAGCAGTTAGTTTGAATGTTTTTTAATTGTGCTGCTGTTCTGTGAGGGTCCCAGGGAATGATGTGCAGACAGGGTCAGGGAATGTCTGTAGCCTGGCTGGGAGTGTACTGGGCCCCCCTGCCAGCCTAGAGAAAGTGTAATGAAGACCCATGCGGGCCTATCCTGCTCCCTTTCAGGGAACGAGATCCTATGAAAATTGCATTTTGGACATAAACCTCCATACTGGCTTATGTTCAGACACACTTTTTGTTTCTTTAATATTTATTTATTTTTTGAGAGAGCATGAGAAGGGGAGGAGCAGAGAGAGGATCTGAAGCGGGCTCCACACTGACAGCAGAGAGCCCAGTGTGGGGCTCGAACTCACAAACCATGAGATCATGACCTGAGTCAGAGCTGGATGCTCAAGGGACTAAGCCAACCAGGTGCCCCGGTTCAGATACTCTTAAACTTCCCTCTTCCAGGCCCCATGGAGTTATGTTATCTTAAATAGTGTTAGATTTTTAAATGTGTTATAAAAGTAAGATTCTGAGAGTATGGCCTCTGATTAGTGCAAATCAAATGGTAACAAATAATTTTCCATTTGTAAACATCTTTAGTCTTGAATAAATTTACTAAATGGCTAACAAAAAATTTCATGAGGTATGGGCTTAGGAGGTTTGGTTAATCTGATTTAAAAATAAGAATGCCTATGGGGCCCCTGGGTGGCTCAGTCGGTTAACACTCCGACTTCGGCTCAGGTCAGATCTCACGTTTGTGGGTTCGAGCCCCGCGTCAGGCTCTGTGCAGACAGCCAGCTCAGAGCCTGGAGCCTGCTTCCGGTTCTGTGTCTCCTTCTCTCTCTGCCCCTCCCCGTCTCATGCTCTGTCTCTCTATCAAAAATAAATAAAACATTAAAACAATTTAAAAAAATAATGCCTAGCATATCAAAATTTTAACTTTGTTTTTGTTTTTAGTTTCAGGTGTAAAGTTTAGTGATTCAACACTTCATGTAACGCCTTGTGCTCATCACAGGTGTCCTCCTTAATCCTCATCATCTATTTAACCCATCCCCACCTCCCATCTCCCCTCCGGTACCTGTCACTTCTCTATAGTTAAGGGTCTATTTCTTGGTTTGCCTCTCTCTTTTCCCCCCTATGCTTGTTGGCTTTGTTTCTTAAATTCCACATATGAGTGAAATCATATGGTATTTGTCTTCGATGACTTATTTTGCTTAGCATAATATTCTCTACTAGCTCCATCCACTTTGTTGTAAATAGTGAGGTTTCTTACCTTTTGAGGCCAAGTAATATTCCAGTATATATATATATATATATA